>NC_052504.1:57251636-57536636 GCF_014356525.2 Nilaparvata lugens
ATGTATTTTTGAAACAATTAAATAATTTTTTGACATTACCGTATGATAAACACAAATTAAAATACCTGAAATGACATTTTAAAAATTGATAACTTAACCTTCCTATAGTGAGGTCCACGTTATAATGGGAGGGTACGATTGATAATACTGTTGCTGTCCTTTTCTATCATACAACAAAACAGATAACACTTTCTCTCTCAAGCGTTGCAATGTTGTCTGTTTGCCAGAGTATTTTATTTTTAATTTTGACAGTGACTGTACAAAAGTAAACAGACAATTCTCAGTCACCATTTTTTTCTTCATTCTATCAAAATAGTTGAGTACACAAGTCGTATAATTGATTTGAAATGTATTTTTGAAACAATTGAATAATTTTAAGACATTACCTATACCTTATGAGAAACACAAATTGAGATACCTGAAATAACATTTTAAAAGTTGATAACTAACCATCCTAGACTCTATCCATGCTTCAGTTAGCCTACACGTATAGTAGGTTAGACCTACTTGTACCAGTATAAAAAAAATATTGAAAGGTTATTTCAGAATTATATCCATTGAAATTACTTTTTTTGAATGGGATTTCTATTTTTTTATTATTTTTAAAAGAAATTGGAATAGAATTCCTACCAAATAACTTCATTTCTGTTGTTTTGAAATTCAGATTGTTGCATCACAGCTTTTTAAATTAGCCGCCATTTCAGGTTTGTATAAAAATCTAATCTCAATTATGAAAGCAAATTTTTTAATCAAATTATGAAAAATATTTTTTTCCTACAGATACCTTGAAAAGTGACCATTTCTGCACTGATTGCTGGCCGCAAAGAATCACTTTTCTGCACTAGTGCGCAAAGTGAGTACATTGCATACTCCAGATTTGCAGCATGACAATGCAAAATAGTTAGTAGGTTATATGGAGCACCAGTGCAGGAAAATCAAAATTAAGTTGGTAACACTCATAGTGAGGCCCACGTTTTAATGGCAGTGGAGAACAGCGTTGCCTTGCCATTATGTGCCTTGATTATAGTCATTTCAATACTCACATAAGATAAACCCCCTTCAAGCAGTCAGATAAATTTTCAATTGAAATACTAATCATTATAATTAAATTATTATTATTCAATTTTAAATAAATTAAGGTTTTATTAATAATAAAATTACACAGAAAAACATTTGATGGATTTCAGGGAATTTTACCCATAATTATCCTCTTTTCATATTCAATGGTAACTGTAGGAAAAATTTAATGTGAAATATGTGCGTAAAGTTTGTTTGCTGCACTCAAGAAACAATTATTCCGCACTCGCCTACGGCTCATGCGTAACGTGCAGCAAACTGTCACTTTGCGCACTAGTTGCACAAATAACTATTATTGATTAATTTGACATAAATTGATTATTTTATCAAGGAAATGATAATTATTATATTAGATCAAATTCAATGGGATGAATTGAGTAGGCCTAACAGCTGTGTACACCACAAAGTAGAAGGAATTTCTTCTTCTTTCTTCTCTGTGTTTACACTCAGTGGCAAAATTGAGAGACTTGGCAACGTTTTCCTCCTATCTTTCTTCACTGACATTATGACGTGGACCTCACTATAGACTTCATCCATGCTTCAGTTAGCCTACATGTAGCCTATAGGTTAGACCTACTCGTACCAGTATAAATAATATTAAAGGTTATTTCAAAATTATTTCCATTGAAATTACTTATTTTAAAAAGGATTTCTATTTTTCTATTATTTTCAAAGAAATTGGAATAGAATAACTACCAAATAACTTAATTTCTGTTGTTTTGGAATTCAGATTGTTGTATCATATCGTTTTAAATTAGCCGCCATTTCAGGTTTCTATAAAAAAATCAATTCACCAATGCAAACCGCCAAAACCGAGTTGTAGGTTAAGGACAAGCCAAGTGTTAAGGGCCCTACACACCTACAGATTTGGCTGGCGGATTTGGCCTGTCTTGTCTAGGCGATTTTATTGCGAGCCGAGCCGAGCCAAATCCGCCCAGGGCTACTGGCGCGGCTCGGCTCGGGCGAAATCCGTGAGTGTGTAGGCTCTCCCGGCCGGGCGCGTGTAGTACCAAAAATCTAAATCGCCTAAAAATCGAGATAGCAAAATTTTGATTTCAGATTCGGATTCAGCGCCCTCGAATTGGTTAAACGGTTCGCGGGGACTCTAAAATAGTCGAAAATAAAAACTCTGTGAGCACTTTAATGTTATTAATGAAGAATTCTATTTCTATGAAGAATTTGGTTGAACCTATAGCAAGAAAGTACTGGTACTGTAAAATAATAATACCAGTGTTTCCCAAAAATTTTTATTAGCTGTAGAATAAACATATTTCAATTTTTTATTCAATAAAAATCAACTTATTTTTGTCTATTTGTGTGAAATTTTATTGAGGAAGCTGAAATTGAATCAAAATTTTTTGTCTCTATTTTTACAGGATAATATCGAATATGACAACCTTTTTCAATCAATGAATTGTCATAGTATTTTAAATAGACTACTATATTACACAAGATGTAAAAAGTTCTATACCATACTTATTGTGAGCTGGTTACAGTATTGAGTATAGAGGTTCAATTCTCTATCTACTGCTACGCTGTGTCAATAAATTAAGAGTTGGTGTGTGTCTGTGTGAGAAAGAGAGAGAGATGATTGATTTTATTGACAGTGTGCTAGGTCTCTACAGACCATTGCACAAAAACAGCATTACTAAATATATATCTGGATAATTAAACAAAATAACGATAGTATAATGAACAAAATAGTATTAATACAATTAAGAAAAAGAAAAATTAGTAGATAATTGGAAAATGACAGATTAATTGTTATAATTATAAGATAGAGATAGCTCTATCCAGGAGTAAGAGAGAATAGAGAAAAATAAGGGGACAGGGAGAAGAGATGAAGAAGAAAAGTAAAACATATGATTAAAAAGAAACTGCAAATAAAGCACAATTACTTTTAAGTGGTGTTGAAAGATCTGATAATGAAACTGCACTTCAGCGGACCTCAAAAAGCCTACTGAATTCACATCCGTCAGAGATTAGATTTCTTTATTTATGTATGATACAATACTACGAGAGGAGAGAGAGAGAGAGAGAGAGAGAGTGAGAGTGAGATAGAGAGAGTGAGTGTAGAGAGACAGATAACATAACAATAAGGAGGAAATAGAAGTGAAAATGGTTAGAGTTAAATTCATATTCAACTCTTTTCATATTCATAATTGATTTTCTGATTTCATATTTGGAGGAGGAAATAGAAGTGAAAATGGTCAGAGTTAAATTCATATTCAACTCTTTTCATATTCATAGTTGATTTTCTGATTTCATATTTGGATTCATCTATTCAAAGTTTAAATAAGAAAAAATGTTCATGTTTGGACCTAAAATTTTAAGTGTTCAAACCTTTCCCTTTGTGAGCAAAAAATTATTATCTTATTAACCTAGTACGTTTTTACTATGATAATAGAAAGCTATATTAAAATTTCAAGTCATTCCGTTAATTAATTAGGAGATGAGATATCGTGTACACACACACACACAACACACATACAGACTGTAACGGTGGGAAAAGAAAAGAAAATGGTCGTACAGGTTTTTGATAATAAACGAATCAATAAATTATTTATTACGAATTAGAATTTATTACGAAATAATAATCAGACGATATTTCAGGGGCTACTCGCTTTGCTGATCTGTGGTCGTTCAAATTTTTATAGTAAAAAAAACAAAAGTCACTATTTAGAATGTAATATTACATTTTTTCTCGATTGGAATCGAATCTTCAATTCGAGATCTATGAAACTTTATAGTAAATATCAGAGTCATCGATATACGGACAAACTTTTTGACGGAGAATTTATTATTGTAAATGATTGTTGCATTGTTCCATGGTGTCACCGAGGCTGGGTTGACAGAATCAATAAATAAATGGTTTATTTGAATCGAGATGATATATAAAAATTTAAAATAATAGTTTCAAAATAAAGTTTTATTGAGAACAAATATAAAATGTGAATTCTAAACTTGTAATTTATAATTTTGTTGTTGATGTGTCATGAAGTCATCACTGATTTTGAGATGTGGTTTTGTTCTGATGACAAAGCTTGGCTTTTCCTGTTCTTCTCTCTGAAACATGGCTGGCTGGTGTGTGTTGTAATTTTGTGCTCTCTAAATAATTCTGTTTAAGTGAATTTATTAATGTTTTAAATTGAGTTTTAAACAGTTTATAGTGTTCTATTTTGTCTATATATTGTTATTTGTGTATACAAGCCAATAGCCACTGTTTTTCAACTATATAAACTGGATAAGTAATTAGCTCGTAGTGACTAGATGCTTAGGCTTGTAAGATATTGTTCTTTGTGTATTTGTGTAATATTTTGCCAAAATTAATCTGAAGATTATAAGTTCATTTGCTCTGAAAATTGGATTTCTCATTCATAGGCAATAGATCCATTCACAGTTTATCAAGAATCTATTACATTGGAGCCGATAAATTTCCTTAGGTTAATAGGTGAGACAATGCTATCCAACCGAATTAGGAGAAATTGATACCACGGCAAATGGTACGCCCTGGTGTGGGACTCAAACTACAAAATATATCCCTCGTTGTGAAAAATTATTAGTAGGATAGATATCTTGATAGGTTATGAATGGTATACTGCTGAGTGGGAAATCGGTTCAAGAGAGATCAAGTCCTAATGAATATATTATCTGTGCAGACTAGCAAAATGGCATACAATATGAAAAATATAAAAATGATGATGAGTTAATAGCTGCCTTAACACAACTGTTTGATGAGCAAAATGCTAAGTTTGATGCTAGGTTGATGATATGAAGCAAGAATTTGCTAGCATTAGACTAGAGCAGGCTAGTATAAAACTTCTATTGAAAGATGCACATGAAACATTGAAAGATAATCATGAAGATGAAAGCAAATTGAAGCATGATAATAGTAGTGTTAAGATACAAGATCAACTCATTCAAGTTCTGACAATGTAGGCCTAGTTACTGTTGTTGAAAAAGTCAACCCTAATGAGATAGTAGAATTGAGTAAAGAAGTAGGTAGGGAGTTGCCTTCACTGAAAGTCAACTATCATTTAAGTAATATTGATACATTGAAGGTTAGGAAAACTATAAACAAAGTGAATGATTACATGAGACAGGTTTCTGTGGAGGTTAGGAACAATGTAAACAAAATGAATCTTGCTTTGAATCAAGTTGATGAGTTCAACTTTCAACTGAGAATTGAAAAGGTGTATGCAATACATTCTCAAGTGAACATGACTAACTTTTGTAAGCAAAATGGCTTTGTTGAAACAAATGAACCCATGAATAAAATATGTTCTTGAAGAAAACAAAACACAAAGTCACCATTGATATGTTAGTATTCAAAAGTTGTTTCAAGTTGCTTATTTACAAGATAATGACTGTGAATCACATGATGAAAGGGTATTCCCCAGCACACAATGATTAGGAATCCTGTGTTATGCCAGGATTCAGAATAGCATAATCACTACGCAGTGTATGGTAAGAGTCCATAATTGTGTCTTTTTTCTTTCCTGTAGCCTATTTTTCTTGGCCCTTAATCTTTTCAAATTTCGATTCTTTCCTGTCTTTGTGTAATGTTCAGTAAAATTCTTCTATGATGCATATCTTAACCAATCTTGTCCATAGTCATTTAAATTTGTATTCTTCTGAAATAATATTAGAAGTTAAAATAGTAGCTTATTTTCCTAATCTTAAATAGTTGATAAAACTTAACTTTTCTAAAATCTATCTATTGTAGTGTAAATAATTGTTTGCTTGTGGTATATTTTTCATCATGTATTACATATTTTAATCATGTCTATTTTTTTTTCAGGTATCATATTAGGTAATTAGGTTTTTCAGAGCAAATTATGTCCCATGTTCTCATCTTTCATTGCATATCGTGCCATAAGCCATATGTAATTAGGTTATAGTTTTCTTCTGGGCTTTTAACCCATTTTGCATTTTATTTTTTTTTTGCTGTCCAATACTTTGGATTTTTGGTAGACAAGTAGGTGTGATTCTTTTAGAGGTGTGGGCGTGAACCACATACGGCTGGACTCGATTATTGACCTACTTGTTTGCGATATAAAAACTTAAGACTGCAACATCAAATGTTTGTAAAAACTTTTGCATACTTTTGTTTTTGTGGTCCGATACTAGAGTCTGCTATCACATTGCCTTACAGACATCTAGGAACTCTCCACCAGTCACAATAGTCAACATTTTTTTCCTTCACCAGTTGTTTTTGTGGGAGTGATAGCTCACAATTATAACAAATTAGAGTCATACTTGGAATTTACAAAATTCCATAGTAGTATATTAATTAAATATACTTCCTCATGAAAGTTTTGTACTGACATGTAGGATAGGCTCTAATTAATCTTCTCTTCCTTGTATTATTTAGGAAATTTATTACCCAATTTTCTTTTTCTCTTGTTTGTATTTTTCAGGGAACTTATTTACCCATTATTCATTTTGATCATCTTTGTATTGTAATCTTGAAATGTTTATATTTATTATACAGTCTTTAAATTATAAATTATTTTAAAAAATAAATGGTTCAATTTAGAACATGCTGAAATCTATTCTTATGTATAAATTCTTGTTATAATAAATAAACTTCAAAATTTGAAAGTATTAATGAATTGTGTAGCCATATATATTGATGTATTGATGAAAGTTAACTTGAATAATATTGTTTTCATTGAATAAAAACGTTGTGTTATATTATCAATTGAAATGAGTTAAAGGTTAAAATTTTTCTAAAGTTTTTGTAATTGATATCTTTTTCAAAATTTTAAAACTGTTTGTTCTATAAATTTTGATATGATTGATTATCGTTTGAAGTGGATGCTGGAGTGTATGTAGAATTTTATGGTGTTTGCTGATTAGAATTTTGCTGGTATGTGATTGTTTTTTGAGATGGAAACCCATTATTGCCTAAAGAAGGAATAACAGAGGTTATGACTTAGAGAGGCAGTAATGAGATATATTTTTTGTGTTGATTAATAATGTTGATTGCCATAGATGCTGTTTAATTATGAATATTGATTGCCTTTGAAGCAAAATATTATTGATGTTTTGAATGATTTCTTGTTTAATGATTGATAGTAAAGTTTTGTCATGAATGTAGTTTGTGTTTAGAACATTGAAAAGTCGAAATAAACTATAGTATCCAACAAATGATGATTAATAATATTGAATAATTTGCTTTTTATAAAATATTTGAACAGTGTATAGATGGAAATGAATTATTTTTTTTATTTTGAAATTTATAATTGATATCTCCATATTTCACAATTTATGTATTGCTGACTGTATAATAAGATGTTAACAAATTTCAATTTTATATTGATTATATACTTAAAAATAATTTTCATGTGTATTAGATTGTATTGATAGCCTAATCAGATTTTCTTCTTAGTTTATAAGCATTTTAAGATAACAGGTACAGCACAGACATTAACATTGAAATAATTATCATGTGAATCTCGAAATCGGCAACAAGTGAATGCCATGAAGAGTGTTAAGAACATTTGGGTGATTTTCGAACCAGTGTGACTCAACTACGCCAAAATCTACGCTGATGCTACACTATAACTACGCCAATGTCAACGCCATATCAACGCCAATATCTATACTAATATCTACACCAATATCTACGCTGATGCCTACACTAATAACTACGCCAATGTCAACACAATATCAACACCAATAACTATGCCAAAATCTACGCTGAGGCCTACACCAATAACTACGCCAATATCTGCTCTGATGTCATATCTACACTAATAACTACACCAATATCCACACCAATAACTACACTATATCTACACCAATAACTACGCCGATGCCTGTGCTGATGCCAATGCCAATATCTACGCCGATGCCTGAGCCAATGCCAATGCCTGCGCCAATGCTGATGCCAATGCCAAAATCTACGCCGATGCCTGCGCCAATGCTGATGCCAACGCCAATATCTACGCCAATGCCTGAGCCAATGCCAATGCCTGCACCAATGCTGATGCCAATGCCAAAATCTACGCCGATGCCTGCGCCAATGCTGATGCCAATGCCAATATCAACGCCGATGCCAATGCCGACACCAAAGCATATGCCAATAACAATGCCAACGCTTATTGCTGACTTTGTATCTCAAACTTCAACACTACTACATTACCTGGAGGTAATTGTCATCCATGTTCACGTTTGCAACTTTGAATTCAGAATAACAGTCACAGTATCATGAAAGAATTGATTCAAAAATCCTCTCCTAAATTATTCCTGTATGCAGAACTCTAAACCTTGAAAGCTGAAAATATAAAAAAACCAAACCTTACCTAAATTAATCCTCACCTAAATTAATCCTGTATGCAGCGTCTATCTCTTTTCCAAAAAACGAATTACATTGTCATTTCAAGCCTGAAATGTACATTGTATAATTACAAATATGATACAAAATTTACGTGACTCTGTATCGAGTTTGATATGCATCAGTCGACTACAAGTATCAGCCCAACACTACAAGTATTCGGATCAGCCCAACACTAACGTTATCACATTGGAGTCACACTTAACTGAAAATCATACTGAGTGCCTTAACGGACTGTTTTCCAAAATGTGCATCGATAAAATCAACCTCGTCGATAGTGAAAGAAATGAACATTTTTTGATTTATTGAAATTTATGTGAAAATTAAATGTAACAATTCATCAATTCATTTAAAAAAAAAATAATAATAATAAATTTTTCACTCAACATACTATTTTTTTTTCATGCAATAAAAATTGAATTTTCTATCTATTAAATTTATGTGCAATTTCAAAAAAAAACTATTCTTTACATATTAAACTTTCTGTTGAGATATTTCCTTTAAATTATAAAGCTAAATCGAAAGTAATTTTGATATTCTATACTTTGAAATATTGTTTGGAAACATATAACAAATGCTATTGATGAATTTTTATAATAATTTTCAATTATAGTTGACATGTAATGTTTTTATAGAAAAAATTGTTACTGTTCTCAAATTTAATTTCAACAATTTTCAAACAGTAAAATTTTTTTATGTCAAGAGGGGGGTACTTGTAATATTACATTTTTTATCGATTGGAATTGAATCTTCAATTCGAGATCTATGAAACTTTATAGTAAATATCAGAGTCATCGATATACGGACAAACTTTTTGACGGAGAATTTATTATCGTGAATGATTGTTGCATTGTTCCATGGTGTCACCGAGGCTGGGTTGACAGAATTAATAAATAAATGGTTTATTTAAATCGAGATGATATATAAAAATTTAAAATAATAGTTTCAAAATAAAGTTTTATTGAGAACAAATATAAAATGTGAATTCTAAACTTGTAATTTATAATTTTGTTGTTGACGTGTCATGAAGTCATCACTGATTTTGAGATGTGGTTTTTGTTCTGACGACGAAGCTTCCTTGTAGCTTGGCTTTTCCTGTTCTTCTCTCTGAAACATGGCTGGCTGGTGTGTGTTGTAATTTTGTGCTCTCTAAATAATTCTGTTTAAGTGAATTTATTAATGTTTTAAATTGAGTTTTAAACAGTTATAGTGTTCTATTTGTCTATATATTGTTATTTGTGTATACAAGCCAATAGCCACTGTTTTTCAACTATATAACTGGATAAGTAATTAGCTTGTAGTGACTAGATGCTTAGGCTTGTAAGATATTGTTCTTTGTGTATTTGTGTAATATTTTGCCAAAATTAATCTGAAGATTATAAGTTCATTTGCTCTGAAAATTGGATTTCTCATTCATAGGCGATAGATCCATTCATAATTTATCAAGAATCTATTACGTTGGAGCCGATAAATTTCCTAAGTTTTGATGTCATGTATGATAAGACCAATACCCAAAAACCACGTTTTTGGACTCAGGGGACCTTGAAACGTACAGAAATTGAGAAATTGGGGTACCTCTATTTTTTCGGAAAGCAATACTTTCCTTACCTAAGGTAGGGCAAGTAAAGTAAAACGGTAGTTTTAAGCACATAGGAAGTCCGTATTGAGATGTAAATGAAAATATTGATTGTCAGATAAATTTTATGATTCACCAAATAATGTCAAGACTTTTTGGCGGTACGAAGTTCGCCGGGTAAGCTAGTAACTAATAATTATTTGAATTGGATATATTCCAGATGGTTAAGTTTACATTTAAAAAAAAATTTCATAGGGAAATTCAAATAACAACAGCAGAGTATTACAAAAAAATACTATTTTCACTTTCCATTCAATGATAAGCTTTTATTTGAGTACAAATCATTAATAATGTATTCTTTTAGATTGATATTCATTTTTCTAATTTGATTTATAATATGGCAATCACTCTTTCATCATTTCAACTGTTTTCAATATTATAATATTATAATTTTTGAGGCTAATTTCTTCACACTGCAGGGGGAAGATTGGAGAGAATAATAGGAATATGATTTACAGTATAGATTGAATTGTTTTTATTTATTTCTAAACGAGTAATAGTTTGAAAATAATGGCTCATTTACAAAATATTCTTATAGATGCAGAAAATATAATAGATAATGTTTTGGAAATACACAGGTAAGTCTATATAAATCTTATCGAGTGCTAGAAAAAAACTCAGAAAAGTAGCTTTAAAGATATGACTTAGTCCTTATACACTGTATCATCATTATAACTTGTGAATGTTGAAGTTTTCAAAATGATTAGTAGTTCTAGGTAGGTATTATTAGAAAATATTTTTGTTCAATTACCTTTTTTAAACTTGAAAAGCTAAAACTTGAAACTTTTTTAATTAAAAAACATTACATTTTGATCTATTAGGCCTATTCCAAAAGTCTTTTACAAAATAACTATATTAAACATTAGTCACCAGTAGCTTAAAGCTCTCTCTACTTGTTGTATATTTCTCATTCTATTTAAGTTTATCATACTCCGTCCAGAGTTTGAAAAACTCAAATGGAAAAGTGATTAGCCTATCAAAAATTAATTTATAGAATGCATGATCTCCAGTGTCAGCCAATCTAATACTAATTCAAAAACGTTTATGCATGATTTGAAAAAATGGTTCTTTACAGAGAGAGTTGAAAACTTTACAGGGAAAAAGAAGAAAAGAAGAAACTACAATCCTACTTGGCTGCGCGGACCATCCAAAGATACTTCAGAGGGCTTTTAGTAAGAAAGCACATAAAAATGCTACATTTTAAAACAACAATCATACAAAAACATTGGAGAGGTGTTCTTGGGAGAAAGTTGTACTACCAACTTCTCAAAGTAAGTCATAAATATACCATGATTATTATAAGTAAAAGAACTTGCTCGGTCTTATTACCGTACTAGGTAAAATGGAACAATGGAAGGGAACACACATTTGCAGAGAGTTGTGCAAAAGTAATTCCACTTCTGTTCAAAAGATCTTCAGAACCATATTGCTGTCACTATCCTCCAAAGAAGTAATCGATTAGACAACATAAAGTATTATTATAATTAAAACATAATATTTCTAAAAATTACGTGTATTCAATTTTGACTTTTATAAAATAATCACCGGTAGGCTACTATTCTGACGAAGTATTTAAAAAAAGTTTGAATACAAAATTTTTGAACATGGTATAAATAGCGGTAGTAATTAATTTTATATTTATATGTTCCAATTTTTCAGGAGACAGTGCAAAAACGATGCATGGAGAAATTTAATAAATGCGCAACTACAATTCAAAAGGTTTGGAGAGGCTACTTAGCAAGAAAGTTCATTTTCGATTATAATTTATTCAAAGAATGGATGGAAAATGTCATGCAAGCAAACAAAAATATTGTTGAGAGAATTGAGGTACAGTATAATACAAAAACCAACCGTATAATACAAATACATAACTCATTTTTTATTCTCATCTCTCTCATTGGCTCAAATTATAGCTAGTCCAGTCAAATCATTTTTTTGGGATACGGTCACGGAAATTTTTTTTAATGGTTTTATATTTATTTTGCGGCACTGAATTCGAATCTGAAATTTTCCGACTCGCCAGAGGACGGCTTTGTCCCTTTTCCAAGTTCAAAACTTTGGTGGTTTTTGGATTTTTTAGGGGTGGAGCCACCCTCTGGCTTTTCAGCGAATTTCAGATTCGAATTCAGCGCCCCAAAATAAATATATATAAAAGCGTCGAGAAAAAATCTTTCGGTGCTGTTTTCTGAAAAATGACCATTAATTTGACTGGACTGAGAATTTGAATACAAAAGTAAGACACGAAGAAAAATCTCTTATTCCAGGTGCATACAGTATCTGAATACATGTATTTTAATATATCACTTAGGAGTGGCCGTAGTCGAGTGGATTGGATGCTGGCTTTGTAATCCGAAGGCCCGGGTTCGAATCCCAGCCCGGGCAAGATCTTTTAATCGGGCCACTCCCGTGTTTCGGATACGTTAAGCCGTCGGTCCCGGCTGCCTAAAAAGCAGTCGTTAGGTCATGTCAGAGGCCCTGAAATTGATCAGTTTCGACCTGAAAACTCTGACACCAGACCTGAGCCAGCCAAGTCACACGATATTATTATTAATATACAGAGTGATTCATAATTATGGTAAAATAATTTGATACGTGATAGTAGAGGTAAAAATAAGAAAAAAAGTTCCTATAAACATAATATCCATAAACGCTTCATTAGCGAGCTATACAGAGTGAAAGATTTCGCCCGGAATTCAATCCCTCTGGTGAAATACACCGATGCTGAATTGTTTGGGGACTGGTTTTTGAAAAACTTATGCTGGATTCGTATGGAAAAATATCTGAAAAATTGAATAAAACTAGTCTGGAAGCTGTAGTGTGAGTAGTTTTTGAGAAAAAAAGTTGAAATATGCAAAAAATCCAAGTAGAAAAACACAGACTTCTACGTTTGATGCCCAATAACTTTCTTTAATGACCAGTAAACAGATAATTATTCGCAATAACAATTGTAGAGAATTTAATTCTGAAAAGAATGATGTAAGCTGTGTAAACTAAATTTAAATAGAAGTTGAATAAAATGTATTCTTATCTAGTACATTACACCACAAAAATTTGCTGTTTTATGAGGAGAGAACTAATAACTCATAGGTTGTAGCTGATTGCAAATAAAACATGGATTTTAATAACAGCTGTTCCAAAACAGCTGATTCATTTTGTTTTAAATAAGAACATATTTAAAAGAAATTATCAGCTGAAAATTATTTTCAGAAACATTTTAGCTCACTGTTGAACAAAAAAACAAACTTTAAGTTAGGCCTACTGTAGCCGCGCTGTGTTTTTTGTTTAATCTATTAACCAGTTATTTATAACCATTTCACTTTGCTTTTGTGTTAAGTGTTAATTTTTTAAAAAATGACAGGTAATTTTAGACATTATTCATACTCCGAATTAGCTGACATGCATTTAATGTATGGAATGGGACACTACTGTAATAGTACTGAAGCAAGACGTTTGTATCAAGAGAACTTTCCTAACCGAGTATGTCCAAGTTCAAGGCTTTTTTCCACTATTCATCAACGTCTGTCTGAAACAGATTCTTTGATATCCAAAGAGCACATTTATGCAGGCGCCAGACCTCGATCCACTAGGACTGTTGAGTTAAAGGAACAAGTTCTTGATGAAATTTATGAAGATCCAGAGAAGAGCACGAGAGAATTGTCAGTGCAGTTTAATGTCAATCAATCTATTATTTTGAGGATCCTAAAAGAGCAACAATACCACCTCCAGAAAGTTCATACTCTATTGCCACGAGACTGTATTCCCCGAGCTGGTATTTGCCGATGGTTTTTAGAAAAACTTGTTAACCTAACTTTTAAACAACCGTTTTATTTACGGACTAGGCACACTTTACAAGAACAGCTATCGTTAACGTCCACAACCAACATATTTGGGCAGCTGAGAATCCTCATGCCATCAATCCTAATCGTCCACAACATCAGTTTTCGGTAAAAATTTGGGCAGGAATCATAGGAGATCATCTACTTCTGTTCGAGCTTTCTCCCAGGCTTAATGGCATATTCTACTTAAACTTTTTGAGAGAGGAGCTATTTATCTTACTTGAAGATGTACCTCTTCAGTTGCGCCAATACATTTGGTTTATGCATGATGGAGCTCCAGCACACTTCAGTGTTGCTGTTCGTGAACACGAACACCTGAATCACAGGTTTCCAAATCAATGGATAAGCCGAGGTGTGCCAGTACCATGACCAGCTAGGTCACCACACTTGAATCCTTTGGATTTTTATCTTTGGGGACACTTGAAAACCTTAGTATACAATACTCCGATTGATACAATTGAAGAACTCCGATTAAGGATTTTGAACGGAATAGGAATGATAAAGCAGACTACTGGAATATTTGAATGGGTCCGACAATCGTTATGCATTAAGAACAACGGAGGTCACTTTGATCATCATCTTTAGTCTTTTGGTATAAGTTTAAAGTCATTTAGATAATATGTTACTTTCATATAAGAATCAAACTTTGCAAATAAAATATTCGGTTTATAATGAAATCAGCTACAACCTATGAGTTATTAGTTCTCTCCTCATAAAACAGCAAATTTTTGTGGTGTATTGTACTACATAAGAATACATTTTATTCAACTTTTAATCAAATTTAGTTTACAAAGCTTACATAATTCTTTTCAGAATTAAATTCTCTACAATTTTTATTCCGAAAAATGATTTGTTTACTGGTCATTAGAGAAAGTTATTGGGCATCAAACGTACAAGTCTGTGTTTTTCTACTCAGATTTTTTGCATATTTTAACTTTTTTCTCAAAAACTACTCACACTACAGCTTCCAGACTAGTTTTATTTAGTTTTTCAGATATTTTTTCATATGAATCCACCATACGTTTTATAAAAACTAGTCCCCAAACAATTCAGCATCGGTGTATTTCACCAGAGGAACTGAATTCCAGGCGAAATCTTTCACTCTGTATAGCTCGCTAATGAAGCGTTTATGGATATATGTTTATAGGAACTTTTTTTCTTATTTTTACCTCTACTGTCACGTATTGGATTATTTTACCACAATTAAGAATCACCCTGTATAACTTTACAGTGGAGTACATTTTCATCATCTACAGAGTGTTCGGAATGTCACTGAACAGTGTTTACTTGAACTATTGAGGGAATTAAATATGTATGGCGTTATCACGGGTCTAAGTTTGTCAATCGTAATTCAAGTGCACAGACTTTTCAAACATATATAGTATAATATAATTTTAATATTGTGGAATCAGCATCGAAACTAAATTATTAATTGAGTATAGAGTGAAAATATTCTTAGTAACTAAGCGATAATGATAGAGTATGTTATTGGTCAGTGATTAGATTATTTTGCTAATTTTCATTGCTAAATACTCAGCTCCTCTCATATTAAACTCGATAACTATGTAATTAGTAAATTCAATTTCAATTTTTTTATATTTTTGGATTACTCTCCAACAGAAGGAGAGAACGTCTGATCAAGAATCTAATGAATTAGCAACTGAAGAAGAGGCCAAAAAGAACTTGCACTGCGTTCTGTTGAAGTCACACCATTTGCTGCGCACTTTCCATAGAAAAGGAGTTCTGAGTAGGAAAGAAGATACTAGGTATACCCACATTAATGTAAAAAGATTAGTATTTTTACAAAAGTTTCATTGATATTGTTAATGTGAAATCAAATTTTAATCGATAGCTCGCTCATAGCTCATATGAAGGAGAGAGAGAGAGAAATTGATTGATTCTTTTTATTAAGGGCGGAGTTAGGACTCCAGGTCCTCTCTGCCACACAATCCTAAAGAGAGAGAGAGAGAGTATTAAATTCAAGAAAATATTTGGCTGCATAAGTTAGTTTTTCGTTTATGGGACAACACGATTCGACAACAGAGAAAGAGTAAATTAGTTTTCTCAGGCTGCAAACGTATGAACACACCCATCAGGAATCAAAAACAAAAGTATTCTTCCGTGGTCGTCAAATCGTGTCACATAAACGTAAACCTATCTTTCTGAGGACATAACAGATCTCAACCCACACCAAATTATTGTTCATCTACAAGCAGATCCGGTGAGGGCTAGTGATATTCAACTCAAGAGCTTCACTCGGCCTAAGGTATAAGGTATTAGGTAGAATCGTTCCCAGAATAAGGTAGCCTATTTAAATGCTCTTTAATGCTCCTTCTAATATATAAAGAACTTACAAATTCTAATACTTGAAGTTTAGATGATTTCTTTTTCTGGTGCTTCATTTTTATTCTAATAATATAAAATAATCATAAAATATTTTTTGCAGAGAATACTCATTCACTGAAGAGCTAATGAGATCTTTCAATTTTATGTCTTACTTGAAGAAGCAGAAACAAGACGAGGCGAAAAGATATAAAATAAAAATCAAGGATGATGAGATGACCGAGGATATTGAAGTAAGTCCTCCCCAACTCAACCTAATATTATATCAAGTTCAGTTGTCTTAAGAGAAATATTTATTGCACACATATTTGTTGATAAATAAATAAGATTTATGATTATTGTGAATGTTCAGCTCTATTTATGATGGAGGCTATATCTTGAAACTTTATTGAACAATATTTTGTTAAATAAACAAGATTGAGCAATACTTGTACAATATCCTTTAAAATACTGTATTCTGTTAGTCACAGAAATATTTTTTTCCAGTTTACTCTTGAAAAAATTAAGAAATTGAAAAGAGATTGCGCTCTTCAGAGAGCTAAAGAAAGGGAGAAATCTGAACCGAAAAATCAACTGAGGACACAGAAAATAATAAAAAAGAGAATACAGAATATTTCAAGTAAGAAACAAACGGAAGAATGCAAATGTTGTGCTATACCAAACTACAGGAATTATTGAAAATCTTGTTTGCATGATTATTTAATTTGGAAAAAATGTTTACTTATTGGAATTTTTTAAAGTTATCCAAAAAGAGGCTACTCATCACTTTTAATAGTTGAATCTTCGAGGTACTGAGACGCGATTGTATTTTAGATTAATTGATTTTTGTGATCGTTACTGTTTTTCAAACTTCATAAATAAAAAATTTGTTTTTCAAACAAATAAATAAATATTCAACACAATGTGTTCAGTGTGAATATAGGCGAAACCCTCTTGTAACATTTCAGAAGTGAATGGAAATTATTTCTCTAATCAATCATTTGTTACTCAGTAATTATTCCATTCTTGTTTTGAAATGTGGTTACTTATCTTAATTTAGGGTTTTACACAATGATGGTTGAATAAATAAAAATTTCCATCACAAACAAACTTTATTGAATTGGAATCAATTCACTCTCGTCCATTTCATTTTATGTGCAGACAGTGTTTCTTCCAAATTTTTTTCATCAGTCAAGAACGATCTGGCACAAGATGTCTTGCAAAAGTAAACAGTTGTCAAAATTTCATTTATTCCGCAAATGTTG
Organism: Nilaparvata lugens; assembly: GCF_014356525.2. NCBI lineage: Eukaryota > Metazoa > Arthropoda > Insecta > Hemiptera > Delphacidae > Nilaparvata > Nilaparvata lugens. The sequence continues at coordinate 57,269,115 of NC_052504.1, forward strand.
CACCTGATCAATTTTACAATTACCCACACAACACACTCGGTGAAAATGAAGCTTCTACAAGTGTGACATATAGCCGATGGTCCATTCATTAGAATATGTTTCAGTTGATTTGGTAAATTATTTTCGTTGATTTTTTTACAAAAGAATCGGGCTCGGTTATTGGATGGTATCGATGTGTAAAAATGTCGCAGTGAGAGTTCAAAAAGTGAAGGCACTCTGGCATCTGCTTCATCGTATATCTCTTTCAAAGGCTCCGGTAGAACGAGTAGTGTTTCCAGATTATTATCACTAGAAGCGTACTTCTTCCAGTTAACAACTTCTACTACTAAATTACAGTTTTTAATCACATCACTCTTCTTCAATTCATTCTGAAAATTAGTATCGTGTGTGTAGCTGAAAATACTCAGATTAGTTTTCATGAGGTGTGGATCGAGAGCATGTGAGAACACATCGTAAGACAGGTAATTGACACAAGGATTTTTGGAGAAGTCGATGATGGGTTTATCAACAAACGATATTGACGGCAGATATTGTAGTTGGTTATTCGAGATAATTACAGTGTCAAGCTGTGGAAGGAATACTAGATTATTGGGAAGAGTTTTCAGTTTGTTACGTTTCAAGTTGAGACTTTCTAGTGAGAAACAACAACCTAAACTTGCCGGAAGACTTTTTAAAAAGTTGTTTTCAACTGATAACAACGATAAAGCACCCAAAAATCCTATTTTTTTGGGAAGACTAGTTAATTTGTTATTATCACAACGAAGTTCAATGAGATTGGCTAAATCGCTTATATTATCTGGCAGTTTATCCAAATTATTATCACTAATATCTATCACAGTTAGATTTTTCAGTTGTAACACTTCTTTAGTTATATCTTTCAAACAGTTGCCATTCAAATATAGATTACAAAGATTTTTGAGGCTTCCTATCCAATCGGGCAGGATTTTGAGTTTGTTCTGTTTCAAGTAGATTTCTTCAATGTGCGTTCCGTAAACTTTCAATTCGCCTGGGACTGATGTGTAGCCACGGTAGTTCCAATGAAGGATGGGGTGGCGATCAATTTCTTCCACTAATTCTTCATCCATTTTCTAATTAAAATGTACAAAAATAGAATATTTGCAGAATTTAGTAAAATTCTAACATAACTTGATGAATGTTTATGTTTGTTTGACATTGAAATTTTTATGTTCTATATGATTATAAATTTGTGTCAAAATTGGAATAATTTTCAACTTTGTCCAAAGTAAATATAACAAGTTTATATTCAATTCATGGGAAACTAAACATTTTTTATAAATCATTTTTCATCAACAAACCAGTGTAGCAGTGAATTATGTACAAAATACATTAGTTTCATTTTTAGTGTAGCATATCGTGGTTTTTGTTCATCTGAGAAACAAAATAATAGTGTTTTGACTGAATTTGTGTTGAAAACACATGCTTTAGGCAGTGGGTGGACATGGATTCATAAATTGGCAAAACCAAATTTGTTATTAGAAAAACCAAATAAACCAAGTTTACTCAAAATAATAAAATGTGAGCTTTCTCTGGGGTACTTTCTAATCAGCAAATCGAATGACAGCTGAATATGTTTCTCAAGTATAGTGGAATAATATTAATAAACTATTAATAGAGTAAAGCTAAAAATGCACTTACGTGTAGGCCTACCCAAGATTGTATTAAATCCACAGCTTGTGATTCACTACATCTTTCAATCCAAATATAATTTGTTTATAAATTCATCACATTCCAAATAATCAACGTGTAAAATAACATATCAAGAAGCACAAATAATAGGTACGACATTATTTTTTGTATATAAGAAAGTGGCTAAATTGTTTTGTTTTCTTTTTATTCGGAATTTTTTTATTTGGTCCTAACATTGCTTAATGAAGAATATTTTTATTTCATTTTATAAAATTATTATGCGAATCACGCATAATCAATTCTCATGTTTGATGTTATCACACGTCACATCGTCCAATACAAAGTAAAATCTGTTCTAAATTGTTGTTAACATTCATCCATTCACAGAATAACATCAAGCTGCTAGAGCAAATTATTCAATATTTTGAAGAGAATATTTTTTAAAAAGCTGCCTTTTACAAGAATATCTGTGATTATGAATATCTAGCTGGGCTAATCTAATTCTCCAGTCTCTATTTAATACAAGTGAAGTGGTGATAAAAGATGATATCACAAAAATCTAAACTATCCACCAATAATATAACTTATAAATGAAAAATATTTTTCAAAAGTTGAACTATAGAATATAGAGAGGAATCTGAACGTAACCAATATTTCTGATCAATAAGCAAGAAAAATATTTAAGGAAAGCAGTCACTGAATTAAAATTAAAGATGAATTTTCAAGTTCTTCAATCCTGAACGTATAATTTTCCCAATAAAAATAGCTTTAATATATCATCGCTATTATTTATCTATATTTCGCCTTAAAAATCAACAAACGAGTGCGGAGATAATTATGTTAATAGATGACGTTGAGAGTTAAACAACATAATATTCACTGTCACTAATTGAAATTCTCAAAAACTGCACTTTCACTAATTTGAAGGCCCGTATATTCGAAGATCAACTTTTCTTCAAGTGAGTCATTAAACTTTTTCTTGATGTTCCATCTCTTATTTTTGATAGTTGTCACTCTCGTTTCATGCCATCTACTGGCAACTAGTAGTTTGTGCAGAGCGCATGACCTATATGAATTATTTTTAGCTTTTTTCTTCTAAAGCAGCTCTCGGCTATTAGAGTCTAGATGATTTTTATAATTTCTATTATTAGATTCTTCCCTCAACAAACGGCACAACACTGTTAATATATTTGTACGAATGACTTAAAAACAACACAATATAAACTTCTAGTTCATAAAAATAAATTTTCGGTCATATTTACCAACAGGTATTGACGTATTGTGTGACCTATTTGGAAAATTATCAGTTATAGTTTATATAATACGAATAGAAATAATAAAATATAGACTATTATTATTGAATTATGAAATTATTAATAATAAATTATGTATAACCGGTTATAGTGATTAGAATACACAAATGAAAAATATTACAATAAGGTTTACTTTATCTAGTTGATAGTATATTATCATTATAATTTATTAGATTATATGATAATTGATTCGATCATTGTACAAACATATTTGAATCTGATCTCATTGGTTTTTGTTTCTAGGCGTTGGAAAAATCAAAAAGTCTAAAATCTAAATTATATTAGCCTATTTTAAAAATATATATTATTATTCTTAACAGAGATATTTCGATACCCTGATGTCATGATAGCAAACCATGATATGATAGGGAAGGACTGTTTTATGTTTAAAAATAGTTTAAGTGCAAATGGATAGAGTTAAATATACATAGGAATCTAAGGAATTATAGTTATACTACTATAATATTTATTATTGGTTGATATATCAACAACCTTGAAGGCTTAAACGAGGCTTATGAAAAACGGTTCACGGTTCAAAAACGGTAATGAGCATTGGGACAGATAATGTTGAGAAGCTATAGGACCTACAGTTTAAGGAGGGTTCAGAACCATTGTAGATTGAATAGGACGAAAAAATACTGTAGTTTAGAACACAATTATCCCAACATTTTATTAAAAAACTATAATATAAAACATTTTATATGTACATGGTATTTGAAAAAGTCATAGAAACCTTTATGAAAGTGGTAATCAGTTGGTTTTATAGTCGACATGATAGAAATGAGGGGCAGTAGTCAGAAGCCATTCCTGCTCCACAGCTAAGCAATCTTTCATATACATCTGGTCGGTATGTACAAGTTCACAGAAAACTAGCCTGAAATTAGAAAAAAATCATGGATTATAATTTTGGAACACATTGGAGCACAATAATTTCTACATTTGTAAGTATACAAATTAAATTTAAAATAATAACATTTATCTTTAATAGGAACAACGATGAAGGAACCATACTTAGATCACTTTTCATCTTACATTATTTACGCTTCAATCTTCACTCATGTTATTCACACTCAATCTGAAAAATATATGATGCAATGATTGTGAGAAAAAACTATCTGAAAACTTTCTGTCTTGTTATTAAGGTAATTTTGTGGTAGATATCCATACTGAATGACAAAGCCTCTGAATTAGGTACTCTAAGACAATCAATATTTTTTTAACCAATTTTAAATCAGTAGTTTTGACAATATCAAGTTTTTATTCAATACAACTATTTCTATATGATATCACCATATCTATAGCTATAGTGACATTGATATAATATTGAATATAGAGCCGTATGATATTAAAAGTGAGTAGGAAAAGATTTGAGGGTTCAATATTTTTTTCTTAGTATTAAATTCAAGTATCACTGAATTACGTACATGAATAATACAGTAAGAGTACTTCTCACAAACTTGGAGAATGCAACTGACCATTTATGCGGACTCTGATTGTAGAGCACAGACGAAGGGTCGATTTTTAAGGGCAAGTCGCCGCGCACACAGTGATAGCTGCCGGAATGATGCAGGTAGGCCGCATTCGCGAAGAAGCCGGCCGTCACAGCCTTCCGCACTCGGTCTGCGCCCCCCCGACAGGACACCACCGGAATATCGAATTTGTTCAGCAAACCCAGCAGATGCCCCTTGATCTCCAGTGATCGCCTCACTGCCCTGTGATTGATGTAGTGTCGGCTGCACCACGACTTCGATTCTTTCTCGGCGATTTTGTTGTACGCCGAAAACACGTTCAGCCAGGTCAGAAGATCGCCTTCTTCAGCCTGCCAAATAAAACAAATATTGAATTTCATCGCGTGATTTAAAAAAATACAAATCAGATTCTCTTCTCACATTGAAATTCATAGTAAATCGTTATAATTAAGGAGACACTTCTAAGAGATATGTAACTTTTTTCTTTCTGATTAATTGTGAAAGTTATATTGAGGTAGTTATCCATACTGAATAAAAAGACAAGATTTTGTCCAACCACAGATTTGGTTGTTACACGAATATCAATCTCTGGTTTATCAGATGGTTTTGGTGTAAGAACTGAAACCGATATCTCGTTTTTTATAAATCTGTGTTTGGAGAACATCTAGTCTTTTTATTAAATATGTAACATATAAAACTAATAGAGAATGTATAATGCAGTTGATATACATAAGTACAAGAATAACGAACCTTCTCCCTGATTATTATCTTGTGAACCCTAAAATTAGTAAAAAATGTAACTTGATGTAAAAAATTGGATTTGCATTAACTTCTTCTTAGATATAAACATGCATAATACGTGGTTAAGTGGTAGAGTGAACATTACAAATAAAAATTAATTCTATTCTAAATGAGTGAGACCTGAGATTTATGCTTTTACTTTGAATGCCAGTGTTGTGAATAGCTGCGAGTTTTATTTAGTTATGAGTAAAATTGCTTAAACTTTTTGTTTTTTCATTTACTCCTCCACTATTTTCACATCCTTTCTCTTCTTACCGTTTACCTACTTATTACATGAGAAACTATAGTTGACAAGGTATTTCCCTCAATTTTTCATTCCAGGACACCGTTTGTTCTCAGGCGAGGTGGAGGTAACAAAATCCTAATTGGTGGTGACTTCAATGTGCGTTTCAACTGAGGGAGCAGTTGATGGCCTATTTTGTGAGTGAGGATCTCTTTTCATCCTGTCAGCATGGTTTTCTAAAGGGTAGATCATCACTGCTGTTGAAAAGTTGATAGAGGAAATTACCAATGCTTTTGAGGAAGGAGAATCAGTGTGCCTTACAATGTGTGACCTCAGTAAGGCTTTCGATAGCATTTCTCATGGTGTCCTGCTGAAGAAGCTGAAGTCATATAGAATTGGTGGGGCAGTTTTCAGCACTCTGTCCACTTACCTTGACAACAGACGTCAGGTGGTGAGTATTGATGGAGCCACCTCAAGCAGTGAATTGGTAGAGTATGGAGTACCTCAGGGATAGGTTCTGGGCCCTCTCCCCTCTATCATTTCAATTAATGACATTGGTCTAAAAATGAACGCTTTGGTATATGCTGACGACACTACACTGATCAATAGAGGACGTGATGTGTAGTTGCTGGGGCAAGCTGCTGATAGTTCTTTGAGGTCTGCTGAGAGCTGGTTCAACCAAAATAAGTTGCTGCTGAACAAGGACACAGAAGCTTCTCTGCTCCTTGGGACAGGTTGGTTGAGTGGTTGAAACTGATGTGAAGTTGCTGGGTTTTTCCTTGAATACCAGAATAAGCTGGACAAGTCATATTGTCCATGTTTGCTCCAAGCTGTCCAGTGCGCTCTATCTTCTGCGAAAGTTGAAATAAGAAATTGGTGCCGGATACCTGCTTACTGTCTACTATGCCATGTTTCACAGCCATGCCTGTTATGAACTTCACCTGTGGGGTCACTCTGGACGACTTGGTGATGTGCTGCTTCTGCAAAAAAAGGCTGTGCGAGTGCTGACGGGCAGTGACTACATGGCTCATTGCAGACCACTCTTCAAGAGGCTAAAAATGCTTACTGTTGTAAATCAGTACATTCTTGAATGTCTGGTTCGCATCAGAGACAGAGCTAGGAGTGCTGATACTCGTGGTGAGATACATGGCTATGGAACCCGTCAGACTCACCTCATCAACATGCCAAGATGCCGTTTGGCAAGGACTCAGAGGAGTTATCCTTTCATTGCCTTCAATATGTTTAATAAGCTGCCAGAGTGGGTCAAGGTTAGTGGAAGTGATAGACAGTTCCGAGCAGTTTTGAAATCACTCTTGGTGGAGCATCCATTCTACAGCCTGAGTGAATTTCTTGATAGTGAGATGACATTTTTAAACTTTTTTTGTGACATGTTTTATAAATCCTGACACAGTCTATCCAGCAGCGCTGGTCAATGATTCACAATGAAACTAAACTAAACTAAACACCACACCATTCAGCAAATTGTATGGTTTTAAATTCTAATGCGGGTTTTTTACTGTAATTGTTTTTAGTATTTGTATTATGATTTGGATAGATTGATTGGTGATCCGAGAAACTATTGAAGAGCTTACCTCGAATTTGTTGTGTTCGATTCGAGCTTTTATTCGCTCGGCACCTGACGAGGGTTCAATGAACAGAGATCTCACTTGCATCACTGCTAGAATAATTGCCATCTCCTCAGAACAACCCTCTTCACCTGAAACTCATTAAAACATTAATTATTTCGATGTCATGACAACCATGCATTATATTTATTAAACAAATTTCCAATTAATATACTATCCTGAAGACTCAAGTTTTATGGATTGCTTTAAGACAGCAATGCATATTAATTATTGATGAAACTGAATCAATTTAATCGAAGAACCTGAAGACTGATATTGGATATCAGGATAAAAAGCGCAACGGACGTCAATTTGTGCTCCCAGTTATCTAAGTTCTAGTATCATTTCCTCGATTTTCTAGTTCATATCTTGCATACACAAATATTAAAGGCATATATATTTCAAATACTACAGATAAATTGAAAACTTCAGATACGGTTCCCCAATACTAAGGCTACAAAGTCAGTTCGAACAACTATGGTAAACATATTGAAAGGAAAAAAAAATATAACTTATTACAAACAACATATAATAAAGGTCACATCCCAATCATAACAAACGATAAGTGAAAAAATCTGGTGTGGCGCACTCACACAACTTTCCTTGCCGTTATGAAAATTGATCAACTGAAGCTAGTGTTCCCGCGCATCTAAATTAGTCTACTATTCGAAGATCTAAGCCAGCTGGTGACAGGACAATAACGCTGCAGATACATGAAGTCTGCTATCTGTTCATAGTGAATGATTTAATAGAATCAATACTTGCCAACAGTTTGCAAATTGAATAATCTTATTTTCTCGAATTTCGAGCTTATTTCCAATTTTAGGTGAAAATGTTACTGGACATAAATTGTAGAGATTTTCATGCAGAATCTTTTCCACTTGGATTTTTTTGTTTATATTGTATTTGAAGCCTGATAATTGGGAATCTAAAGTCAAACTTTGCATAGATGGGGCGGAGCTCCTGAAATTTTTACAGATATGGGACTAGTGGCAGTTGATAGAGCTTATCAATGACTTTTTTACGTATAAATTTGATCAAAATCGTTGGAGCCGTTTTCGAGAAAATCGCGAAAACCCCTGTTTTTGACAACATTTTCGCCATTTTAGCCGCCATCTTGAATTGAATTTGATCGAAATTGTTCGTGTCGGATCCTTATAGGGGAAGGACCTTAAGTTCCAAATTTCAAGTTATTCCGTTGATTAAGAGATGAGATATCGTGTACACAGACGCACATACACTCATAAGCTGCGTACACATATTCGCGCTTCCAACCCGCACCGAGCACGCTCCTCCCTCATACCGCCCTCGTACCACCATCGAACCACAGTCGCTCCGCCCACGCACCCATCATGAACGTTACGGAAGATGTTAGATCTTCTCGCGTTCCCCGGTCGAACCACTGTTGCTCGCCGGTCTATCATCAATCGCTCTGCTGGAGTGACGTTCGGTTGCGGAGCAGAGCGAAAGTCTGTACGCACCTATACACACACACACACACACACACACACACACACACACACACACACACACACACACACACACACCACACACACACACACAGACCAATACCCAATAACCACTTTTTTGGACACAGGGGACCTTGAAACGTATAGAAATATAGAAATTGGGGTACCTTAATTTTTTTCGGAAAGCAATACTTTCCTTACCTATGGTAATAGGGCAAGGAAAGTAAAAAAAGACAGAACAATTAATTTTGAAGATTTATAACAAAAAACTCATCAACTAAAACACTACATTCAATCTAAAGAAAAGAGATAATGTAAAACGTGTTGGATAAATAATATAATAAGCTAAAAAACCCTTAAATATTTTTAAATAGATTCAAGAACCAAAATTGATAATTTTTGAATTATTTATTAATACAATCACAAATAATGTAAGTTGACCGTGAAAAGACACAAGCTCAGCGCAAAACTGTCTCTCTCCGGAATTTTGAAAAAATAATTTCCAAAAAATATGGTCTCTTCACTTTCATAAATATAAGTTTAATTTCAAATCCAAAGTTATTTAGGCTGAGAATTTGAGAAATAGTGAAGAGGAATAAAAAATAGTGATTTTACAGTTGTATAATTTCAAACATGATGTCGAGTGGTGTGTCCCTAGTGATATGGCCTGACCAGTTCCATTTCCTCTCCATATTTCTGGCAAGACAAAATAACAAAAAATAGAAGAACCTTACCTAAACAACATAAACTATAGTTTGTGTGTAGTTGAGAAGTTGATATTGTGGTAATTATTCATATTGAATGAAAAAGACTAAGAAATTGTCAAAGATTTTATCAGAGAGTTTATCAGAGATTGACAATGGTGTAATAACCGAAACCGGTCTTTCTAAGTATCAATAAATCTGTGGTTTTTTGACAATTTCTTAGTCTTTTTCATTCAACTATAGTTTGTATAAAATAAGTTGAGACTTGGCCGTACATCTGAAGAAATTACAGAGTTGCCAAATCGTGTAAAATTGCAACTTTCTCAAACTTCTTATTTTACCTCATAATTGGATGTAGAATATTATCCTCGATAGCCCAGTAGTGCTGAAATAGTTTCAGGGTTGAAGGATTAAAAGGAAATCCGATTTCTTTGATAAAATTGAAAACATTGCAAAGCTATGTTTTTCTTTTAAAACTTCCCTCAGAATTATGTGATGTCGTAATGATAGATATTTTTATATAAAAAACGGGGAGAATGTTACCTTTCTATTGGTTTCTGGATCATTTTTATCCGACCTAAAGTGATTTTTTTAATCAATCATTATGTTCGTTAATGTCGAGACATTTCGAGCAGAAATAACATTGAATTCTGAGGTTGAATTGGAAATTTGAGAAAGTAGCAATTTTACACGATTTGGCAACCCTGTAATATCTTCGTATAGAGGGCCAAGTCTCAACTTATTTTATACAGACTATACGTAATTTATGGTTTAATATTCAACTACTGACCAGCGGCTATGAGCGCCTTGGCATGCAGCGGCGACAGGGGGAACTCTGCCAAGCGAATGCCGAGCGGCCGGGTGAGTGCGCCGTCCTCAGCGCTGAGTGCACCCAAGGCGCAAAGCAGCTCCAGTGCCAGGAGGAGGTTGCGTGCGGGGGGCGCCGATGGAAACGAGAATCGCAACACGTTGTCGATACCCAGTGCTTTCAGCTGCACCACTGCACCAATCAGACTGCAGCGCTGCATCTCTGCCGGGCTGCTCAGCGGCAGCCTCTCAAAGTCCCGTTCAGTGTACAACCTGCCATCAATTATTCGCACTTTCATTCACAAACAATTCACACAAAAATACAGTGCATTTACACAAAAAATTCTAATCACACTATACAGAATGTCCCACGAAAGGTTCAAAGCAAAATTCATTCTATAATATTGTTTATGTTTTGGGCTTTGTTGAACTACAAGTATACTGAGTGTTCCACGATTGGTGTAACAGCTGAAAACTATATACAGGGTGTTTCAAAAAATGTATACACACGTTGAACCTCCATAGAAAATTTATTTACAATTCTACAAAGATGAATTTCAGAAAATTAAAAGGCTGGAAGTCCAATGTAAATGAAACATAAATAACAAATGTTAATACTGTTCATATAGGTGACCTGCAGCATCAATACAATTCTGAGTACGAGTCACCACTGATTTTATACATCGTATCAAAACGTCCAATGAGATTTCTCTACACACGGTTTGAATCTCATTCCAATGAATGTCTAGGTTACGTGGTTTACGTTTGTACACCACATGTTTTACTGTGCCCCATAAGAAATCCAGTGGTGTAAGATCTGGAGAGCGTGCTGGAAACTCGATTGGCCCCATGCGTCCTATCCACTGGCCCGGCAAATTTTGATCCAGGTAAGCTCGTACGTCCCTGTGATAGTGCGGCGGGGCACCATCTTGTTGGAAATAGAAATTATCATTACCGTATAATGCATGAATGGCAGAAAATATGGAATCAGCAAGCATTGTTGGGTAATTAATACCAGTGCTTTCAAATCGAAAAGGTCCAAGGCTGTTCGAGGTCGACCTGAATGACCTTTATGCACATAACACACTGTTCCATGAACTCCAAATTTATCTCGTATGCGTGTAATTGTAAATGTTAGCCTTGACGGTGGTTCTGTATCATACTCCCTTCTCCACTATATTTGAACTTCATTTACATTCTCAAATTTCCAGTACCACTTAATAACCTGTTTACGTTCATAAAAACTCAAACGTACGTCCGCCATGTTCATATTACAAATTTCAACTGACAATATAACATAGAGGGACGATTATGCTGGCACCTGGCGGAGAAATACAACTTTAGCCTTGTAGAGCGGGAAATCTACGATAGTTTAAAGTATGTATACATTTTTTTGAAACACTCTGTATATTCTACATGGAATTTCCAACAAAAATGTCCAGTAAAATTTTCTTATATCAACCTTCGAATTTATAATTTTTCGAAATTTTTGAAAACTTCAATAACTAAAAACTATCAGTCAAAATCTTATTCTAAGGATATGGTTGGAAAAGGAAGAAATGTCCAATAAGATTCATATAATATTTCCTTCAAACTTTTCATGAGCGCTCAAAGTTGAAAAAAAGTACATTTTTGACGAATTCAAAGCCAAACAGTTTGAACGCTCATGAAAATTATAAAAAAAGTTAAACAAAAGAACAAATTATATGATCTTAATGGGAATGTCTTTCTCTTTCCAACCATATTATTAGAATTAATTTTGACTGATAGTTTTCAAATTATTGACGTTTTTCTAAAATATTGAAAAATCTGGTGTGGCCAATACCTACTATTACTTCAGGCCCCACAACTAATTAATGACGTCATAACACATGTAGATTAATTTTTCCTAGAATCAGAGAAGTTTCTACTAGCTTATCAATGTATGCTCTCAAACTTTTGTTACTGTATCGATTTTTTATTGGATGGAATACTATCTAAATTCCAGATTAAAGACATTTGTATTTTATTGAAAATAAAAACACTTTATTCCACAAATGCAATAATTTCTCATACTTTCAGCTTGATAGACATATTTGATTCAGTGATAGAGCTATTGATAAATTCATCTCAACTAAAAATAATTAATAATAGTCTGTTTCAGGACCAAAGGAGAAGTAAATCAAAGGTAAACTAAATTGGGTGTAACTCTTTTTTTACGAAAGAGGCTCCCACAGACTTAGATTACAATAAATCTGTGGTACAGAGAAACCCATCAGGAGAATGATTTCCATTTAGGTGTGAAATCTTTAATCTTAAAATGTTATGGACAGTTCCAACATTTGCATTGACTTTTTAATTTATTAGTTCAACAGTTCTTCCACACACTTTATTTACACTGTCCTTTCACACTCTACACTGTTATTTCACATTTTATTTCTGTTCTTTCACACTTTAATTACATTTTCCATTCACAATTTATTTACACTGTTCCTTTACACTTCATGTAAACTGTTGTTTTGCAGGATTGCAATTATTTCTTCTTATTGCTTGTATCCATTTTCGTTTCAAAGTTTTATCTCTCGGAAAAGAGAATATAGAAATTTTTGGAGTCTTTTTATGATTCCCACAAGACAATTGGGTACTCAACAATAGAATCCCTTGGTTTAAATCCCCAAATATACCATTACTTTTTACATACAAATATTAGAAGAATGATGAACAAACCATATATATTCATTGAAATGGAAGACCGTGAAAATAGAATTCGTAATTGTAATTGGAATTTTGTTGGTTTCCTTATCAGATGTGATAACAAGCATCAGCGCTCTTATTTTGCTTGCCTATCGCCAGTAGATCATCGATCTACTTGTGATGACGTAATAGTTTATCATAGCTTCAGTTGTGGGGCCTGAAGTAGTACTGAAGTAATAGTAGGTATTGGTGTGGCGCACTCATACAACTTTCCTTGCCGTTATGAAAATAATTTTTAATAATCAATCATTGATCACCTGACGCTAGTGTTCACGCGCATCTCAACCCTACTATTCAAAGATCTGAACCAGCTGGTGACAGGACAATAACGCTGGAGACACACGAGGTCTGCTATCTTTTTATAGTGGATGATTTGATAGAATCAACAGTTCCCAACAGTTTGCAATTGAATAATTACATTTTCTCGAATTTCGAGCTTACTGCGGGCTTACTTACTCACAAGAAAACTTACTGCGCAGACGCAGGAATAGGAAGTTTACTCTACATGTTGCTCTACATTTGAAGTTAATTTTATGAATTAAGTGAGTTATATATAAGTTCTAACTGTTATGATACCGACCAAATAGTGATAGTGTGCTGTTGTATGTAGTGAATCCTTTGTAAATTGTGTTTGGACTCTCGCAGCTCTAATATTGTGTTTCTGACTTCATACTTAACCTAAGAATCGGCTAGTTGTTGAATTTAATTCGGGGGTACCTTGTCAAATCATGTTTATTCACAGTAAACAGTAAACAATAAGGAAATAATTATATGAATGACCAACTGTTAATATAGCCCAGTGATCTGAACGGAACTTCTTATCTTTGTCTACCGTTTCAAGTGATAAGATAGAATAGCTTCTCATTGATTTTGTATCGCTAGTGAATGCAATCAGCTGTGCGGACTTTTGTATTTTGGCGGAATTATCGTATCATAGCAACGTAGTCTTGAACTCAGGTGCTGGCGGGAGAGTTTGAATTACGATACCTACTTACATCGTCAAATCTATATATATAAAAATGTTATGTTGGTTTGTGTGTAATGCAAAAACTCCAAAAGTACTGGACCGATTGAGTTGAAATTTTAACATGATATAAAATCCGCATCAAGGATGGTTTTTATCTACTTTTTACAATTTTCAGGGGCGCTACGCTCGCCCGAAAATTTTAACTTTTTTGTTTATGGATTTTTCCGATTTTTGACTTCACATTCGGGGTCAGCTCGCGAAAATAAGTCGATTAAAAAAAAAAATTGACCGGGCTCGCAGGGTGGCCCGGGGGAGGGGTGAAACTTTGGCCATTTTGGCCAGATTTGAGCTGAGTGCTGCTGCAATCAAAGTGCAAAATCTGACCGCTAGATAGCGCGCATGTTTCAAAACGCAGCTTCAACAGGTTCGTGAGATATAGAGTACCGGTAAACTACACTCTTGATTACCGTATGTTTTCCGGTACAATTATTGGATTTCAATTACTTTCGCAATTCAGAACAAAGAAAGCATACCGATGCTTTTTTTCGATAATAAATTCGTGTTTCAGTGCAAATAATCGTGTTACTTGTGTTAATATTGTAGTAATTTCAATCAGTGAATGGATCGATACCGGTACCAATTAATTCAATTAATTCGGTAATCAATTGGCGATTCAGTCGATAGTGTGAGTATAATCTTATCGATGTAAATCAATCTTGTAATGAATAATAATTATTGAGGCTTTTATTCTTGCATTTGTGTATTCATAATTTCTCAATTGTCAATGTTTCATAATCCTCCAAACCTTAGTTCATAAGCTGATCGGCTTATCTTATAGTTTCAATATCTTATTTCTATTTCATATTCATGCTATGTTTCCTTCTATCATAAAACAACGAGAAATAAAAAAAAATTCTTATCTCTTTTCTACTAACATACCGGCATTTGACAACGGTGTTGTTGATAATACGATCTGGGCTGTGTTGCATGCTAAAATACAAAGTAGGCTAATATTTTAGTAGTCAGCTGGTTATTTGATCATATAAACAAAATGAAGGGATAGATTATAATAATATATTAGTCTATTAAATAATTGATATAAGTTGATTGTTGGAAAGGATTTATGTACAGTAGTTTCAATACGCAATGCGAGATGATCACTCAACGTGACCAGCGTTTAATGCTCAGCCGGTCAGTTTCATTCCCGTTGCATCAGAGGCTCAGCATCAAAGATCCTCGCGTCGGTACCACTTGGAAAGTTACCGAGTGAGAGCGCTTATCAAAAACTGTTTTAATTTCTTTTTTCTAAAAATTTTGCTTTTTTTCATTTTATTTCTCACATAAACATTATTTTTCCTTTTAGTTTTGTAATTGCACAATAAACCAGATTTAACAGCTCACATAACACAGATGTTCATAATTTATTTAACAAGCATAATATTTGTGGTTCCCCAACACATATTTTATATATAGTGGGGGCCACAGAAAAAAAAATAAAACATTCAATCACAATGTGCCACTGCGAAGCGTGGCAGGGTACAGCTAGTTACTGTTATAAATGATATAGCTCTCAATCTTCCAATAAAGCATTTTTCTCACCTTACGGTTACAACAACATAATAAATATGAACTTCACTATCAAACAGTGTAAAACATCCAGAGGTAATGCTGCTATTGAGTACAACGGTGTGAAGTACAGGAAAGCATCAACCTCGAATAAAGGCGATGTTACAAAAACTGTTCAGTATCGATAAAAACAAATTCAAATGTATCTATTGTACGGGAAATAAATGGATCGCACGAGCATCTTATTAGTCAGGCTGGTATAGGCCTAACTACTGAAATTGACGATGAACTTTCCATTGTGGACAAACAGGATAGTTATTCTGACAATGATAGTTTTACTACCCTTCGGACGTTAATAGGTGACAATCAGTTACAACAGGATAATGACAAATTAAGAGCCAGAATAAAAGTACTAGAGGAACAATGGAATGCGGCCATCAATCGTTCGATGGATCTGGACATTCGTTTGATGGAGATGAGGACTTTTGAGCAGCCAGGGAAGCCGGAGCAGGAGGTGTCACAGGAAAGCACCCTAGTCGATCGTCTTAGCCGATTTCTCAGGACTGAACTTATTGCTGACTCTGATATGGACTGTTCTGTCACTGTTAAAAGTGATTTGGATGCTGCCTGGAAGGGAGATGGATTTTGCAAAGTTCGGCTGGCACACATCAATGTGCAATCTATTAAGAACAAAGTCAATCTTCTGAACATCTTTAACAGCGACACAATGTGTGACATTCTCAGTATTAATGAACATTGGTGCACAAAAGAGGAACTTTGTTTGTATACACCAGATGGATATCATTTGGCTGCTGCTTTTTGTAGGTCTTCTTCATATGGCGGTGCTGCAATTTACATAGATAATTTGTTCCAGCATCCATTCTCTGTTGTCGATTTGGACTTTCTATGTGAGCAAAAACAGTTTGAGGCTGTAATGGTTGCTTTCCACGATCTCAATTTGTTGATTGTGTCAGTGTATCGTACCCCAGACTCTTCCATTGAAATTTTATCTCGCCTACTTGACTTTGTATCTAATCACTCCCAACTATGCAATTATGAAATTTTAATAGCTGGAGATATTAATATTGACCCTACGGTTAAAAGTTCTATGATAGGTAAATTTATAAACACACTCAAGTCTTATGACTGTTTCTGTCTTAATTCTCATCCCACTAGATTGAAGTCTTGTTTGGATAATTTCATCTCCAACATCTACCCCTCAACATTTGAATGTAAAACTGTACAACCTCATTTATTGGACCATTTGGGTTTAATTTTGAATTTTATAGTGTCTGAAACAACTTTCAAATCCTCACCTTCCGATGAGACAGCCAAAATATACAATTATAGAGTGTTGAATGGTCTTAGTGTTAATAGTTTTAAGAGTAGCCTAAATATTATTGATTGGGAATAAGTTCTTGATGCTGATAACCCTGACAGGGCATTTAGTTGTTTTATGGAGATTTTATGTCATAACTTCAATGTTCACTGTCCTATAAGAAGTAAAACTAGTCGTCGTCCTCTTGATAAACCTTCCAGAGTAGGAAGTTGGTACTCACCCTTATTGAAAAACATAAGAACAATGCTTGATGTTAGCTAAGTGAAAAGTAGGTCTGACCCTGATATGCTGGAGAATCACAAAAGAATCAAAAAGTTTTACAAGGAACAAGTAGGTTTAGCAAAAAGGAGTTCAAATGATAAGTTTATTTTGGGATCAAAGAATATTTGTAAGGCGGCGTGGAGAGTAATTAATAATGAGACAGGATGTAGGCCTACCCCAAACAAGAAGCTAGAATCAAAGTCTCATATATCTGCAGAAGAATTCCTGAATTTCTATATAAATATCTCAGACAGGGTTAATAAAGCTACTGACAATTCTAATATAGCTACTGCAGTTGATATCCTGAAATCATGTTGAGATAAAAATAGATGAGGCAAAAAACAGTAAAAAAGATAAAAAATTTATATTTAAATATTGTAGAAGCTTCTCTGATGACAACATCTCTATGTTCATTTCAGCTTCAAGTCAGGAAACTTGGCTTGATGTATTTAACTCCGATGTCAAATGTGAATATGATACTTTCAATAAAGCCTTCTCCCATTACTTTAATACATATTTTCCAAGAAAGTTGGAGAAACAGAATATTAACCAAAAGTCATGGATAACACCAGAGTTGAAAGTAGATAAGGAAGAACTCATCCATCAAACTAATAGTGCAAGATTACTCAGGGATAGAACTATAAATATTAATCTTAAGGAAAGATCTAGGATATTAAGAGCAAAACTAATCCAAAGAAAAAAAACCTATTACGATAACAAAATAAAAAATTCCAAAAATGTTATAAAAGAGACTTGGAGAATAATAAACACGGAGGTTGGAAATAAAAATAAACTATTTAAAAACCTAACTTTAAAAAGTGGAGAGAATATTTGTTGTAATTAATAATGAGACAGGACGTAGGCCTACCCCAAAGAAGGTTTTTTCAACTTTTCTTGAATTACTTTTCGAAAGAGGAAATATATATAGGAGACTCTCAAAACTCAACACAAAGTGATGGTTTTGCAAATGTCATTAATCAAGTATTTAGATTCAAAACTATTGATTACAAGAAACTTGATAAAATTATCTCTAGTTTAAAATGTAAGTACAGTGCAGGATACGATGACGTACCAATCACCATCATTAAAAAGGCCAAACAAGTTTTGTTGAAGCCACTGCTACATCTGATAAACTCTTCTATTATTACCGCAATATTTCCTGAGCAGTTAAAAATTTCAAAAATTATCCCAGTACATAAAAAGAATGATGAAAATGATATTAACAATTACCGTCCGATTTCTATATTACCAGCAATTTCCAAGATTTATGAACGTGTAGTTTCTGACCAGCTTCTTGAATATTTGGAGAAAAATGTACTTTTCGACTCCTTCCAGCACGGGTTCCGTAAAGGAAAATCAGTCAAGACAGCAGCAACAAAATTTATCGAATCTGTCATTGACTCGATAGATAACTCGGAAAAAGCAGTCGTGATATTTTTTGATCTCACACATGCTTTTGATAGCATTTCGCACAGGATTTTGCTTGGTCGTCTTAAAACTTTAGGGGTGACAGGTGTATCTTACAAGTGGTTTGAATCATACATCATGAACAGGAAAATGTTTGTTCAAATAAGTCATATGAATCACAAGGGATTCAGGAATACCTTCAATTCAAAAATGAGAACAAGTAGGTGCGGTGTACCCCAAGGCTCAATTCTGGGACCAATTTTCTTTATCTGTTATCTGAAAGGTATACCATATCTCGAAGGCAATAGTGAGATAGTTTTGAATGCTGATGACGCAAACTTAAAAATATCAGCCAAATCCCAGAATGAAATTGAGAGAATAGCAGAATCAAACCTCTCTACTTTGGCAGAACATCTGATGAATAATAAATTAATAATTAATATGAGTAAAACGAACCTATTGACATTCACAACACAGCAGATGAAAACATTTTTTCCTTCAATAAATTTGGACAACAAAATTATTTCTCAGTCCACTTCTACCAAGTTCTTGGGATTAACAGTAGATCAAAACTTGAATTGGATATGCTTTTAGAAAAATGTCTCCCTTTTGTAAAATTGAAACGTGGAAAATAATTTATTTTGCCTACATACACTCTATAATATCTTTTGGTATAAGTCTTTATGGATCTACTTCAAATCAGAACATGGATTCAATTCTCAAAGCACAAAAACAAGCGATA
Organism: Nilaparvata lugens; assembly: GCF_014356525.2. Taxonomy (NCBI): domain Eukaryota; kingdom Metazoa; phylum Arthropoda; class Insecta; order Hemiptera; family Delphacidae; genus Nilaparvata; species Nilaparvata lugens. The sequence continues at coordinate 57,288,188 of NC_052504.1, forward strand.
AGAATAATTTTACACCTAGACCCCATAGCATCAGTTGAAGAACATTTCGCTCACTTAAATGTAATGACAGTTTACAGTCTTTACATCTTTGAGACAATTATGTGTGTGAAAGTAAATCTTGGAAATATTTTGACGTTAGGACATAATCATAGGTACAGCACTAGAAACAGAGATAAACTTTTACATATTTTGCAAAGCCATAGACTTGAGTTCTACAAGAAGAAGCCCACATACATAGGAGCCAAGTTCTATAACAAGCTACCGACGCGAATCCAACAAGAGCCGAATCCCAATAAATTCAAATTGGAATTAAAGAGATATTTAACTGAAAGAGCTCTTTATAATATCCAAGAATATCTAAATGAATGAGATCAGCTCCTATGAGTTAAATTGTATTGTATGTTTGTATTGTATTCTGTAGATGTTTTATTTGTTATGTATTTTATTTTTAATTGTATCTAATCAAAGATATATAAGATAGTAAACCTAGCTGTTACATCAGTTTCACTATCCCTATCATTATAATTTGTTGATTTTACAAAGATAAACAGTTCGGTTTTAGAACAAAAACGAACCACATTACTGAACTGGTGCCGAAACCCTATTTGTTAAATTTGTTTGTTTTTGTTTAAATTTATTTCTTTTAGTTCAGCTTTGTTTCTATTTGTTTAAATTTGTTCGGTTTTTGGCTTCGTTACTTCCTTTTACCATGGCTGATGATGAAACTCTTCAATTAGCCTTTATGAATGTGCGATGTTTGATGGACATGGTCAATTCAATTCATCAATTCACAGGTGAGGTAAAAGAACTTTCTTTGTTCTTGGAACGGATGGATTCTTTACATTCACAAATAATACAAAATAATTTTCATGATTCGTCAACGATGATTTTACACTCTTACTTTCTTTCGAGTATCGATACCTCAGTGTAGATAGAAATAGGAGTTTTATTCACGTCCACTTGGGAAGATGTAAAAAAGGCGTTGAAAGAGCGGTATGCTGGTGCTCGGACTCCAGTAGCAGCGAGTATGTTGAAACTGTTACAATTGAATCCGGATTCAGGAGAATCAATTTTTGATTTCACCAAACGTATGGCACAATCATTAAAAAGACTCAAATCAACGGTTTTAGACTCTTGTCCGAACAATGATGAAGGAATTTCGAGGAACAGAGTCTATGATGAATTACCAATGGAAGCCTTGACAAACAATCTTTCAACACAATTGCAAACTGAAATAAAGATTACAAAGCCGAAAAGTTTTGAAGAAGCAGTTGCTTTGATCAGAGACAAAACGACAGACAGAGAGGAAGTACAGCCAACTTCTTGTTGGCAAATAATAATAATAATATCGAGTGACCTGGCTGGCTCAGGTCTGGTGTCAGAGTTTTCAGGTCGCAACTGATCAATTTCAGGGCCTCTGACATGACCTAACGACTGCTTTTTAGGCAGCCGGGACCGACGGCTTAACGTGTCCATCCGAAACACGGGAGTGGCCCGAGATAAATATCTTGCCCGGGCCGGGATTTGAACCCGGGCCTCTGAATCATAAAGTCAGCATCTGATCCACTCGACTACGGCCACTCCTTGTTGGCAAATAATCAACAGGCGGAGATCAAGTTTTCCAATACAGTCATCCAATAAGGAAAGAATTCCCAGAACTACTTTTTGTAATCAACGGTCTGATGGCATGCAAATGAGACACAGGCCTACAGAAAAGCCTTTTTTAAGTAAGAAAGAAAAATTCATGGACAGACCTAAATGCTGGGAGTGCAGTGAAGAAAGGGCATTTTGCCAGAAACTGTCCATATATTTATCGGCGAAAACATGAACAAATGACTCAAAATATGATATTTAGATGTATGTTTCTTACCCAGGAACAATGCCCTAGGCCTAGAGTATTGGTAATTTCCCTATCACCATAGGTAAGGAAAGTATTGCTTTCCGATACCCCAATTTCTAAATTTCTGTTTCAAGGTCCCCTGAGTCCAAAATAGTGTTTTTTGGGTATTGGTCTGTATGTGTGTGTGTATGAGTGTAAATGTGTCTGTGTACACGATATCTCATCTCCCAATCAACGACAAATTTTACTGAACATTTTTTTTCAAATTTCATATAATCTATGTTTTATATCTAAATTTCAGAATCTACGGTCTTCGGTTGTTTCGCCTTTCGTGGGACACTCTGTATACTTTTCGAATTTCAAAATCAATTCATTCGATTTCAGTTCAACAAAGCCCAAACTATAGACAATATTATAGAATAAATTTTACTTGGATGTATCTAATAATTTTTTGTTTCTTACTTGGATTCATATAACCGAACAGTTTTCAGTTTTAGTAATTTTCAGTAGTTTCAGTTCTAATTCTATAAATAATATAACAACATTTTCAAACATCATACAACATTTCTCACTCCATTCAACAAAATGGTCTAGTTTTAATTACTTTGAATTCCAATTTCATACATTACAAAATTCCTCTTATTGAAGGCTAGTCTACGTGATTAGATGTAGTTCAATAGTTGAACAAAGCAAACAATATAGGCTGTATCTTAAAATAAGTTCACTTCACTTCATAATAAATTAGACTCAAATTGATGGAGTGAAAGTATAACATAGTTTTAGCATACAAGTTCAGCAAATACGAGAATACGAATTAATATCTAAACAAAATTTGGGAAAAGAACTACATTGGGCTATGTGGGTTATGTATGTTGTTACTTCCCCAATAACTCTTCAACTTTACAATAAATGAGAAGTGTCCTAATTGAGAATAGTATAAAAATATATGTTGGATCGATCCCCTTTAAGCAAAGCTTGTGTTGAGGGATGATGGCTAGTGATGGAAGTTTACTATAGAAAATAACTATATTTTTCAATAACTACAACTAAGAATACAGAATAAACTATAAATATATAAGGATACAGTAAGGAGATTGACCACCATCGATATAAAACACATGCAAATTATTTAGTGCAATGCAACTGATAATGTTGGATCGATGGTTGCATGCGATCCGTTTCCAACTAAAACCAGTTGCTTAGTGAATGCCTCCATCCACAATTTATTCCAATTGGTCAGTCTCAGACTAGAGCAAGTTGCTTTGTGAACTGAACTATACCCAATTAGTTTCATTGCAAACGGTAGCCTTGAAATTGTTACACCTTGAATGGATTACCTACAGCCCTGCTTCCTAATATTTTTTTCTCTGGTGGGCAAAAAGGACTTCTTACTGGAGTATTTCACACATTTACAGGCAATGTGTGAACGATGTCTCAAGGACCAATGGTATTTTATACTTTCATACTGGTTATGTTTGGATGCTAACATTGAAACCATTGATATTTCATTGTGCTAATATATGACTGGTATTAGGCTATTTTACCTGTAGACCTTACCGGGGCGAACACGACCCGCGCGACCCGCCCTCTGCTCGGCAGCTGCCTGCGAAATCGGAACAACAGTCAGTGTTTCAAATCCGGTTTTTGAGTTCAGAAAGCGAGTCTTCACAAATCCACAGTCCACAACTGAAAAATAATTAGAAATTGTTCAACATTTACCACAAAATCGAATCTAATCATTGTACTCAACTTCGAAGTTTAATATTATTTTGACTTGGATATTATTCAATGTTTCGTAATTTATTTATAATATTTATTTTTCCACATTTCATAATAGCCTACACCAATCAAATACATTATCAGAAAAGGACCAACAGGCCTAGCCCAAAACTGTTCCCTTTCCGAATTGTGTCTAAAACGTAGGTTATGTTGCTTCATTTTGAATCTAATTTCGAGTCCGGAAATTAAATTTTAATTAGTTTTCTGTAAATAGACAAAGACTAATTTATAAATTCCTTTTTTGAGGCTTCTGTCTCTTGCGAAGGCCATTATAGTTCAATTTTCAGAGTAAGTACCTTCAAGTCAGCAATAGTTAATGAAATTATTCGGTTTCAGTTATTCGTTCGGGAATATTCTCCAAACGACAGTTGAATTAAACAGTTTTTTCCTTGGGTATTCGGCCGGTCTGTTCCTCTGTTCACTCATATTCTCGGCATTTACTCCTGGCTTTCTTTTATCCTTCTATTTGGGTAGTTGAACAGTTTTAGCGTAGGCTGACTTATTCTGGATTGGTGTTAGAATGGAGAAATTTGATATTAGATACTCAATTTTTTCCACAACCTTGATGAGTCTCACATCTATCCTCGATTTATCAGCTGCTACTTCACTGCTCACACTGGTTTCTCGTGCGATTAATTTTAATTGAATAAACAGCTTCAGAAATTCCTCGTAGTCCACCTTACATATTTTTTCTTGTCAAATAGTTTTGATTCCCACTCCTTGAAAGATAATTGTAAGTTCTCAAGTTCATTGATTTCATCACTCGACTCCATTATTTGTCCTGAATTGGTATTTTCACCTTCTTAAAATTCCGATGCTAAATAAGATGATAGTTTTTGTTGTGATCCCATTTCATTTCGAAATCACCGTACACAGGTTGACCCAGTTTCACGAAATACCAACGAAATACTACTCCACTAAAGAAAGTTTTGTACGCTCACATAAAATTTTGCTGACTGAGCTAAAACCACGACTAACAATGAAAAACGATATTTACTCTACGACTGCTGAATTACTTCTTTATACATAGAATCTATATAAATAGAATTATACAGAAAATAAAACATGCATAAAGTGCAACTTACCGAAAACAATGCCGGGAATAGTGATGGAGGTTTCAGCAATGTTGGTGGCCACCACAACTTTCCGGTAATTGTTGGGAGTGCGCTTGAAAACCTTCAGCTGGTCGTTATTCGATAGAGATCCGTACATAGGCAAAACCATCAATTCATTTCTTGCTAGAATGAGACAAATATATTTTAGATCATTCAGCTTATTGAACTTTGATGAGTGTGAATAATAGTGCAAGTTGTAATATGATTTGTGTTATGATATTTATACTAATATTGTAATAAGATATTGATGAGAGAATTAAATCTGAAACAAAAAGAAAAAAAACTTTCTAAAACATTGTAGGCGGTGCAAAATGATTGAGTTGAATCGGAGTAGCATAATAATTACAATATGAAATTTGTAACAACTGATGAAACTAGAATAATTTTTGTTGCACAGTATATTGAAACAGATAACGAAAGTTTATTCCTATTACAAGAAATAGAGAATATATTTTTTGTATGTTCATTTGCGCAATTTACCAGATAAAGACTACCTGTAGAGTCCCTGTTGGACTGAATGATTATATTACTTCATGTAGATTACAATATTATGAATTAATAGTATAATTCCAAGAATTAGATACAACTTGAATTAAATTATCATTAAAAAAAATAAAGAAACCTTACATTTTCATTCAAGTATCAAATATAGGCCTATATTTAATTCAAGTACAGTATGATATGCAATTTGATGTTGATGCAATATTAGCCTACATTGTATCAGCAGAAATCGAAGAAGGTTGAACACACCAATGTCCAATGTGTAGCAGACTATATGAGATTCATCATTGCAGTCTATATTCAAGACTAGAAGATTTTCAGTATATGTTTGGATAGGGAATAATGTTGACCTTATTTTAGACTAAATATAATATATTTATCTAAATATATGGGAGATGAATATTATATCTTGATAGTTTAGTCTTTTATTTTTTCTTCCCAATCAGTCCAATAGGTAACTTATTTGTAAAAAAATGAATAAAATAGATTATACTACAAAATGTTAAACTCACATTTGAACGACTTTCTTCCATCAGCGACAGCATCGTTTAAAGCTGACACTGCTCTTTTCACCTCATCCATTCCTGTAAGGAAAACAAGAATGTCACCATTTTCTTCTTTGGCGTGGATTTCCAAGACTACATTGACGGCTCCCAGTACATAGTCCGGAACCGGTTCTGCAGAAAGAATAAAAGTATTTTAGCAACATTTATCAAACCATTTTAATTAAAGTACAGTAGAATAATTAAAATGAGTAAATTATTGAATAATCTGCATTAGAATTTTGAAAAACTCTCAAGATGATCGATTGTTCCAGTTGACTTATAAATGATATCTCATGAACTAGTCAATAATACAGAACTATATTCATTTGAACATAGTGATGATTTCCTTCTTACTAAATATGGTCACCACTATTAGACTGGAATATTCATTCCATTATTGTTTCAAATTAGCGAGAAACCTATCTTTTGTTCGAAGTTGAGGGGTTTCTAATCATCTCAACTATCAATTCTCTACATTGGCAAATGCGTAATGCATAAATATTGGGATAAGCATATTGAATTTTCAAGAAACTAAACAAATGAGATAATTTTTCAATCTAAATTTTTTAACCAATAGATACCTGACTACCTTTTGAGAAGAATACATCGACAGGGTACAGTTTCCCTTCAACACTCATTATCACAGATGAATCTTTTTGTTTTGCTGTTCCTTTAGTGTGGTTGAAAAAGTCTCTCAGTTTTTCTGCATCGACAGTTGCCGATGTGACTATAATACGGAGATCACGTCGTTTCTGGAATCAATTTTAAAAAATTAATGAAATCAAAAATAAAAATTCAATACATAGCATTAGACATTAGAAGATGCAACCAGTTCAAATGATCTTTCAACACATTGAAAATCAAGATATCAATCTACCAAATCAAATTAATTCTATTTTCAGAAAGTGTACATTACAATACATCTTGAAAATCACCCCTCTATTATGAAACAGGTCCGTGTTAAGAAGAGTCAATACAACAATATGTTCAGTACTTGAAAAGTTGACTTACGATAGTTGTAGTTCACAAACATAGGCTATTTTATCCCTGTAATAATTCCATTATTATAAAAATGTCAGCTGAAAGTGTCAACAGTTCAAATCTGAATTCAGTGAAAAAAGATCTTGCTACAAAATTGGAAACATCTCTTGTAGATTTATGATTTGATAGATTCTTCTTTTTACGAGACATTTCAAGTCATTTGTCGTATGTTGATAATATTTTCTTCCAACAACATGTGAATGAGGCTGACATCAGAAAACGATGCGATGCTCCTTAAATTAAGCTGCGCACACTCATTTAGTTTTTACTATCTCCAGTAAAATTGTATCACAAATGTATCATAGAAATTTATCATATTCATTAGTCAGAACCATATATAAGAAATCAGAAGTCAACTTATTCTTCTTGTTTTCCACAATCTTAAGTTTACAATGCATCATTCTTACTAGATTGTTTAATTTTATTTCGATCTTATTGTTTGTTAAAAATTTAGATATGTGTAAAACACAGCCGTTAACACGCCAAGCTAACGACGGCAAATATATAAGCATGAAATTGAATTATAATTAAAGGAGTTTATGAAACAGCAAGAATAAAACAGTTGGAATTAATCGATTCAAAAGTGCACTAATGACATTGAAACATTTATTTCTCAGCTACAACCACGATCTCCTCCTGAATTACTTTTCAGAAATCAGCTAAAGAATATCTGTTGGTAGAAATGGACAAAAATAGTAATTAGTGATAGTACTTACACGGATAATTTTCTTAAGAAGTCCTAGAATGATATCAGTATTTAGAGTACGTTCATGTACCTCGTCAACAACAATAACTGAATATGTTCTGAGAAGAGGATCCGCCATCATTTCTCGCATTAGAATTCCCTCAGTCATGTACTAAAAAAATATAAATAACAAATTAATACATGTGAAAACTATGATCAATTAGTGTAAGATTGATTGAATAAGTGAGTTACTGTGATTGTTATATGAAAACTTTCATCATAACAAAAATGTTGAGAAAACATTACCTCTATTCAAGAGTGATTTATAAAAGCAATAAATTATGAAATAGGGATGTGAGTCTTAGGCTCAACTCACACTTACGCGACTCAAATCGAGAAGAGACTCGACTATAGTCGAGAGCATGTGTTTCCAAATGGTGACACTCAGACCAGTCGATTCCGGTCTCCGCGACGTCACCATTTGAAAACACATGCTCTCGACTAGAGTCGAGTCTCTTCTCGACCTGAGTCGCGTAAGTGTGAGTTGTGCCTAAGAGTTCACACAATGCAAGTGGATAGTGTAGTTGCCTGATGCTATTAGGATGGACTAAATAGGCTTAAGTCTGTGCTATAACTAAGGATGACACAATAGGCAAGTTCACGACAGAACTTGAGTTTGTGTCCTAAGCCCGACTCAACACTGGTGTGCCTTTCGATTAATTGGACTCCCAAGCACAGCAGTAAAAGCAAAAACTTGAAATCCTTGGATGTGAATCACTTTTAACAGAGACTTGTCTATAATTAACCAGAACCAGTGGCATAATATGAACACTACCAGCCTTATTCATCTTCCTAGACCAATGGAAAAAGCTAATCCAGTCACCTAGAATCACAAGTAGATATCATGGCATATTTTTTCCACTCACTAACTTTCTATCAATGAAATTGATCACATTTATTTACTGCCCCTAAAATTTATACATTCTTAACCAGCACACAATAAAAAATCGAATGAATAGACAAGTACCTTTTTCAGTTTTTTTAGGAAGCCCTATAATAACATAATTTGATGATATCTTACATAAAGTAACTTTTTAACAAATTATTGCATATACAACTTTCATTTCTTAGCAAATAAATCTTTTTAAAGGTTGACGAAGCTCATCCTCAGGAACGAATTACATCCAATTTTGCAATGCCAGAAAAATAAGTGAATTGAATTATTTCCTGGCAAGTACATGTCTGTAAACAAATATTCAGATCTGCAAATATTCAGATGATTCAAAGAAAGAGTGTTGAACATTTGAAGTTATTCAATGAAATCAATTAAAACTATTCATTGAACAAACAAGCCCACAAACGGACAGCGACTCTAGTCATAAGTACTTGCAAAGCTAGTTCAATTAACGAGCAAAAAGATTAGGCGGCGCTCTGCGCTCACCGTTATAGTCCAGTTATTGTCTATAGTGAGGTCCACGTTATTCTGGCAGTATTTGATAACATTGGATTTGCTATCCTTGTCTATCATTCGTCAAAGCAGATGGCGCTATCCTTATCTAGCTACGCGACGTTGCCAGATCGGTTTTTAACAATGCAGAAATATAATTGATTAACAATATTAATTTGATCTTGATTATGAAAATTCATTATTTAATCACTGAAAAACATATTTTCTTGGCGAATAAAATATTATTATTTTAAACAAGAATGAACATTCATGAATTTATCTTATTATATAAGAAAAACCTATATCAGCCAATCAGCCATCCTCTATAGAACGCAGTGGAAAGGCAGAGAATCGGCAATGTTGTTCTCCTACCTTCACTGCCATTATACGTGGACATTACTGTAGAATTGTTTGAATGTGAGTGATACCTTGATTTTTGTTTGATTGGGATGGAAGCAGTCGTTGAAGCGCACACTGTAGCCGACCACGTGACCCAGTTCGGTGGCAGATTCCTCGGCGACTCGACTCGCCAGCGTGATGGCTGCCACACGACGCGGCTCAGTCACCCCCACCACTTTGCCCTCCTGGCACCAGCCTGACTCCAACAGGTACTAAACCACAAAATTGAACAAATTCAATTACATGACAATGGATTGCTTTGTCTTAATATAGCAGAATTGAAAAAAACTTCGTATCGATTTTTCTAATATTTAAAAATATGTTCAATATTTGCAAATCACTGAAAGTGATTCATGGAAGGAACATCACTTACATTTCGGACATTCCTATTCTAAATTGGATGAGTAGCAGATCAGGGTAAAGGCTGTTGAACTTTCATGAAATGTTAATGCACAAAATGAAATAACTTAATAGACTTGACGGCTATTAACAAAAGATGTTTTATTAAATATAGGGCATTGGACTCCATGTGCTTTTCCAGTCATAAAGTTAGAGTTAGCGGCATAGAAATACCAAAACCACAAAAATTGGGACTTGAAAGAAGAAGAAGATGAATTTGAACCGTGGATCAACGCCAATTTTCATGACGCAATTTTATAGGAATAGAAAGATCGTTTAAATTTTTGGTTGAATGAATCTCTCAGCATGTTACATACTACAGTTATTACTGTATACAGAGAGTTTGGCCATTGAAATTATTTTTCCAGCCGCCGCCATTAAGAATTCATCTGTTTGAATTTTATGAAGTGGCTTATATGAGATTATAAGTAAAACTGCTCACGTTTACCTGCCCTGGAGGTCCGCGAAGTGCCCGAGAGAAGAAAAATTTGTTTTAAGCTTTATTAGTGTTGTTAAAATGATCTATAAAAGGGGTATTCACAATGTTGTTTTAGCCAGCTAAAGTGCTATTTGCTAACTCTGGATTGTGAACGCCCCATCTAATTAAAAACTAACTATATAGGTCGGATAAAAACCAACCAGACACCGATAGAAAGGAGACATTCTCCCCGTTAATTTGATACTAGTAGTTCTGTGAACAGTAGACCTCGCGCAGTTATAAACCACAGCCTCCTCTTATTCTGTCCATCAGAGTAAATCCTGTCTTTATGTCGTGTCGGCGAGATATCGGTGTGAAAACGGCTAATGGCTGTTGGGGTTGGTGTATCAAAAATGCTAACATCAAAAGCTAATCTCCTTCAAGACATACTGGCAACAGGACAGCCCAAGTTCAAAGCAGAGAAAGTTGGAGAGACAATACTATGTTATTTTAGTTATTAATTGCATGCGTTATTGCACGCAATCAATAGTTTATTTATTTATTTATTTATTCACAATGGAGACAACGGGTTTCTCCAAATATGTCTCCTTAACAATAAAAAATGTACAGATACAAATAAAAAAAGAAAAATAATGATAAAAATATTACGAACTTATGCAATAAATAATACAAACAACAAAGATACCACCTAATTCAAAAATAAAAATTTCAATTTTTTTTCAATTTTATTAGAAAAACATTTTTAGACTGTCGGGTCCTGCTAAACCCGTGGGTTTATTATGTAAATACAAAGATTTCAAATACTTATGAAAAAGGTAAAAATAAAACAAATTGGGAATTCAAAATTTATAAAAATCAAAGAATATAATAACAAATATTGATCAAAAATTTTATCAATAGAATAAATAACATTTATAACTGAACGACGTCCCAAACCATATGCATATCTACACTGATACACCAACTATTTATTTGATCAGGTCATGCTTACACAAGATTTAATATTATCATATTATAACGCTTTCTGGAATTTATCGTAAGAAAACCAGAAGACATCTAGGCGCCCAGACAAGCTATTATAAGTTCTTTGCATCCTATTATTGACCGAGCGAAGTGAGGTCTAAGATTCAAGTCGACGGTTTGGCATTTCTCTTAATGTTTAAATGTTTAGATGTTGCGCATTTACGGCGAAACGCGGCAATAGATTTTCATGAAATTTGATAGGCATGTTCCTTTTTTAATTGCGCGTCGACGTATGTACAAGGTTTTTGGAAATTTTGCATTTCAGGAATAATATAAAAGGAAAAAGGAGCCTCCTTCATACGCCAATTTTAGAGTAAAAATCTTGCACTCACACAACTTTCGTTGCCGTTATGAAAATTTATCACCTGACGTTAGTGTTCCCGCCCATCTCAAATCTACTATGCAAAGATCTAAGCCAGCTGGTGACATGACTATAGATAGATAAAGAATTTATTGATACTCATAACAAAAAGCACAATTACAATTCCAAAGCAATAACAAAAATTCAATTGACATGGCACATGCCGTCAGCCAGAGTTGGTAGTTTATCTGTATTATATCATATCAATTTTTTGATAAGCTGATTTCTCGAATCAGTTCTAAATTATTTCGGACAACATCTTATCGATACTCTCTATGCATTCAATCGCTCCGAATGAAAGCTAGGTATTAATTTTAGAAAAGAAAAATTCATCATCAGACCTTAGCGCATCAAATAATTATTCCAAATGGCAGCAAGACTTCTCAAATCATTCACCCAATAAATACATTTAGTTTGATTTGCATGTATAAAAATGAGAAAGAGAGACACAAAAAAATAAATAAATGTATACAACTGTATCTCTAATTACATAAATTACAATAATTCTACGGTACTATAAATGTCATGGGATATAACCCTCATGTTGTTCTTAGTAATTGAACTCTGAAACCAATTGCTCCCGATACTTCAAAGCCTCGTCAATATAGCCCACCAATCAATCCAGTCCATATTGTATTGCACATACAAATGTTTCCAATCCTTGTACCATCCACATTTGCTTTGCGCCATCAATCTTGTTATTCTTCCTGTGAATCTGAACTCAGGTAGGTTTATAGTTTTTACTATATACTTCACATTCATTCTCAAAGTATCTAGCCATAAAACGCCCTCCCCACTCTCCAGATACAATATATAATTAGGTGTGTTCATTGGTAAGCGAAACAGTCTTTTAAGAAAGAATCTATGAAAGCATTCTAGTTGCTCTCTCTGTTGGTACCCCCATACCTCTGCGGCATATGTAACCGTGCCTTGCTCACCGCATTAAAAACTTGCTGTTTCGTTGATACTGGGACATCATTGTTTGTAATTAACTTTCCCCACAAACTATTCACACCATATTTTGCTGCTGACACTTTAGCTTTGAAGTGACTAGTCAATGATAGTGCGGATGTGAATGTAACACCTAAGTACTTGTATTCTTTGACTACTTCTATAGGCTCCTCTCCAAACCTCCACTTCTCATTCCTGCGCAATCTACCCCCCTTCCTGAACACCATCATTTTTGACTTATCTCTATTCACTGTCAAGTTCCAGCGGCTACAATAATCCTTCAGTCTGTCAATCATACTTTGCATTTTATGAATACTGTCGGTGAATATTACTAAGTCATCCGCATAAAGAAGTGCGTTCATATCGTGACCACCAATCCTTAGGCCTCCACCGATACATTCACAGATATCATATGTAAATATGGAGAATAAAATCGGGGACAACAAACAGCCCTGTTTTAAGCCGCTTTCAAACTGAATACCTTCTGTCAGCCCTTTCTCGCACCACACAGCAGATGATACATTATCATACAAGCCTCTCATCATTTGGACAAACTTATTCGATACACCTATCTCTAATAATCTATAAAATAATGCTTCTCGATCGATCGAGTCGAAGGCAGATTTGAAATCGACGTAGAAACAGTATACTCTTCTATTCTTTTCTGACACAGAATATGTAATCAAATTATACAGAACATTAATGTTATCCACAGATGAGTATCCTTTTCTGAAGCCGGCTTGATTCTCCCTAATGGTGTTTGTATGCTTCACATATTTTTCCAGCCTATTCAATAAACATCCCACAAAAATTTTATAAATTGAGTTTGTGAATGATATGGCTCTATAATTCTTGGGATCTCTCGAGTCCCCTTTCTTATGCAGTGGGAAAATCATTGACTTTTTGACGGCATCTGGGGCTATACCTGCTTCGTAAACTTTATTAAAAAAATTACACATTAACTGTTTATATGCTGCAGGTGCTATTTTATAAAACTCGCCAGAAATTCGATCTTCACCTGGAGCCTTTCCATTTCTCAATTTTTTCAATGATAAGTTGACTTCATTTATATCAATAGTCCTGTCCAGTAACTCATTTTTGCTGAAGGGCTCCGCGTACAACGTTGGGCCACTCGACCGTGTGGGATTATAAAACACTTTATAATGACATACCCATTTCTCTGGCTTTATATTTACATTTTTGACTGTGTTTGATCCTTTAAATTCACGTACTAATTCCCAGAGATGTTTTGAGTCCCGTACTGATTTCAGTTTTGTTTTCACCTGCTCCCAGTAAGCATTTTTCTCAATATTACAAGTTTCCTTGTACTCCTTAACCACCGCCAAATAGTCTTTTTTAACTTGCGTGGAGTTGGTTCTCCTAAATATTTTCAGAAGGGAAAACATCCTATTTCTTATTTTTTCGCACTGTCTGTCATACCAGGCGTTTTTCTTGAATTTATTATTTGTTTGATTGGACTCATTTTTGAAGTTAGTGGCGTCATACCGTTAGAAGCTCCATCAACTTAATACTAGCTTCATTTATATTATCTGGCAATAATACATTTCTACATCTGAGGTCTAATTTTTCTATAAATAAACTATTTCCGTTTTTTCTACTCCAAAATGATTTTGGTGCTATTGGCAAACAATAATTATTCTTTAGAGGATAACTACATTCACAGTTAACGGTCAAACATAAGGGCAAATGATCCGAGAAGCTCGCTGGTATGACACTAAAATATTTTGCTAAACTTAAACTATCTAAACCAACACAACATAGGTCGATTACTGACGCTCCTCTATTATTAATAAATGTGAATTCTCCCAAAGCATCTCCCATCACTCTACCATTTAATATAACAAAATTGAACTCCTCACAAAGGTTTATAATTTTTCTCCCTTTTCTATTAAACACTTTATCTTTAGATGTGCGCTCATACTCTATATCTGTGCTATCAATTGAGATTTGAGTTGGCAAGCACTGCGCCTCTCCCACCCGGCCATTCATATCACCTACAATAATCATACTACTAGTTTCATCACAGGAGACCAAGAAATCATACAGAGCACAGTAATCAAATTCCCATTCACTCTCTAGACCTCCACTCAAATAAACTGGAACTATGCACAAATTATTTTCCAACATAAATAAAACTTCTCTTCCATTTGATTTTTCTATCCTTATAGAGTTTTTCCACCTGTCCCTAAAGGCTATTAGTTGTCCCTTCTTAGCTCTACCAAATCTACTATCCCTTGTAGCAAACTCCCATGAGAAAATATATCCTTTCAAAAAATGTTCATAAATAATTTGTTCTCCTTCCTCTATGAAAGTTTCTAACAACACAAAGCATTCATATTATCTCAAGAAATTGAATAGTTCAAAGTGACACTTACTCTTTAATCCTGCTATATTATAAACTAAAATGTTCAAGTCTTTTGTGTATTGTGAGCCTACAAGCTGGCTGACGGCATCACCTCAGGCCTCCTCATTCCTTTCTGCCGACACCATCACATTATTCGCAGATCTGCGTAGTATACTATTGACAGTCTCTCCATCACATCCCAGCACTTGTTGCAGTTTATCCTCGCCACTATGGTTGCCGCATTTCAGTCCGTTCTCATCCCATCGAAACGCCACGTTGCCGACTATTAGACGATCATGCTGCACAATCACTCGCTCATCCGGTTGCACTTTCCATATTTCTTTCTTCATTGCAAAGAAGCGAGATCTCACTCTTCTGGTTTCAAACGAGAAGTCTTTATGTACGATAAAACTTGTCCCTTTGAGTTTCTTAGTGTTTTTAAGTATGTGGTTAATATCAACGTCGTCTGGAAAATGTGCTATAAGAGGACCTCCATTTCTCATTTTTCCCAATGAGTGTGCGCGATTCACCCATATATCCGGCCTTGCATTCAAGTACTCTACACAAAAGTTTTTAACAACTGTGACATGGTTGGACACATTCAAATCGTACTTGAGTCCCTTGAAAATGAGATTATTTCTACGGCTCCTATCTTCTAACTCGACAATACGTTTATGCAGAACACTATTTTCTACGGTTAGAGTTTTTAACTGTCCTTTCAGTTCGGTATTCTCCTTCATTAAATTTTCTATAGTCAATTTCAAAGCTTTTAAGTCCTCTTTCGTTGCTAGTTTATCGAATTTCAAATTAAAACTATTTATCAACCGACTTTCAAAGTCCTGCATGATTTTTTTAAACTCACTGTTCTCCATCGGATCCTTAGGGTTGACTGATTCAGTGTTCTTCTTCTTACTTGTATGAATGTCCGGTGAACGTTTTGGCCGTTCTCATGACTATAACGCTGGAGACACACGAGGTTTGCTATCTCTTCATAGTGAATGATTTAATAGAATCAACAGTTGCCAACAGTTTGCAATTGAAATAATAACATTTTCTCAAATTTCGAACTTATTTTAAATTTTAGGTGAAAATGTTACTGAACATTAATTGTAGAGATTTACATGCTCAATTTTTTCCATTTGGAATTTTTTGTTTAAATTGTATCTGAAGCTTGATAATTGGAAATCTAAAATCAAATTTTACCTAGATGGGGCGGAGCTCCTGAAATTTCTACAGATATGGGACTTGTGGCAGTTGATAGAGCTTAACAATGACTATTTTAGGTATAAATTTGATCAAAATCGTTGGAGCCATTTTCGAGAAAATAGCAAAAAACCCTGTTTTTGACAACATTTTCGCCATTTTAGCCGCCATCTCGAATCGCATTTGATCGAAATTGTTCGTGTCGGATCCTTATATTGTAAGGACCTTACGTTCCAAATTTCAAGTCATTCCGTTAATTGGGAGATATCGTATACAAAGACGCACATACACTCACACACACACACACACACACACACACATACAGACCAATACCAAAACCCACTTTTTTGGACACAGAGGACCTCGAAACGTATAGAAATTTACAAATTGGGGTACCTTAATTTTTTTTGGAAAGCAATACTTTCCTTACCTATGGTAATAGGGCAAGGAAGGTAAAAATTAGACTATAGAATTATTCTTCATAAATCAGCTGACAAGTGATTACACAGATGTGTGGAGAAGCCAGTCTATTGCTTATTTCCATTAATGTCTATAGTTTCAATCAGATACTTGTGGATGAGAATATTGCGTGAGGTCTACTGTTCACAGAACTACTAGTAGTCTACACAGCTGCTGATTTTTAACAAGTTACATTGAGACATTGAATTGCATGAGCCATGGCATGCGATTTATAATCCTCTCGACAGCTGATTTATGATGAATAATTCTATAGTCTGTTTTTACTCTAATATTGGCGTATGAAGGAGGCTCCTTTTTCCTTTCATATTATCCTTGAAATGCAAAATTTACAAAAAAAAACCTTGTATATACGTCGACGCGCAATTTAAAAAGGAACCAACATACCTGTCAAATTTCATGAAAATCTATTACCGCGTTTCGCCGTAAATGCGCAACATATAAACATTTAAAAATTAAGAGAAATGCCAAACCGTCGACGTGAATCTTAGACCTCACTTCGCTCAGTCAATAAAATTATTACGTATTACGAGCCCCATGATTCTGAGAGAAGTGATATTCAAAAGAAAAACAAATCTTCGCGATATTTCTAATTTTATTATAAAAGTTGAATTTACTTTTAATCCTTTAACCCTGAAACGTTTTTAGCACTACTTGGATATCGGGGATGATATTCTACATCCAATCCTGACGAATCCTCATCTAATCCTGTTGAATTGGGAATTTGAGAAAGTTGAAATTTTACACGATTTGGCAACCCTGTAATTTCTTCGGATGGAGGGCCAAGTCTCAACTTATTTTACACAGACCGGCAGTAAGTGCCGGTTTCACAAACGCTAAAAATGATTAAAAGCCACGTGAACCAATTAGAGAAGTCTTCTTTTCAAAAAAGCTATCTCTGATTGGTTTTCTTAGCATTTAATCATGATTAAAATCTATTGGGCTTTTGTGCAACCGGGACTAACTGTAATAAAAACTAGTCTTCTTCTTCTTTTACTACTACTGCTGCAACAACAGCAAATTTCTTACAAGAAAGCAAATACGATTTATCTTTCTGTTATTTTAATAATACAGTAAAGGTAGGCGCACACAGATCGTCATCGGACGGACGGCACGGATCGGACGATTAGATTTGATGCATTGTTTTATCCGCATTGTATAGGTATGCGCACTCCAATTGAAAACAATGCATCAAATCTAATCGTCCGATCCGTCAGATGCGTGCCGTCCGTCCGATGACGATCAGTGTGCGCCTACCTTAACTTGGATATTTCTTTACTTTTTTTAGCTATGGAAAGAATTTCCAAGAGATTGCTGAGTACCTTTGTATCACACTGTATAGAATACAATAGAAACACACCTGTGGAATTTGAGTACTTTTTCCACATCCTGTTTCACCGACCAGAACTACAGTTTGATAATTTTCCAATAGATAGAGTAGTTGATTGCGACAGTGGTAGATAGGCAGCCTCTGTCTCTGCAGCTCCAACGACAGCGAAATGTTAGCATTGTAGATGAATTTCGTTTTTTCATTTGTGTCGACGTCGGTTCTGTCTTCCTCCCATGTAGGATTTTCTCCTGTAAAATGTTATAAGAATTAGTTACAGATTTTTTATCTGATATAGAAATTTCTTTATTGACATAAGACATTTAACAGAATGTATGGCCAATCGTCATATATATATTAGGCTATGCAACATTTCAAGCATAAAAAATATAATTCTACAATATAAAGTAATTTACAAAACCATTATAAAAAACAATTTATAAACAGAAATAGTTATTTGTGCAAAGTGACAGTTTGCTGCACCGAAAGAAACGTTTACGCCCGAGCCGTAGGCTCTGGCGGAATGGTTTCTTGAGTGCAACAGAGGAATTTTGCACACGTATTTCACATTAAATTTTTCCTAAAGTTACCATTGAATATGAAAAGTGGTTGATTATGGGTAAAATGATGGCTGAAATCCATCAAATGTTTGTCTGAATAATGTTTGTTTAATTTGTTATTAATAACAACTTTAATTTATTTTAAACTTGATAATCCCATTGAAAATAAATAATCGATAATTTATTCAAATTAAATTAATCCAGTTAATTTGAATAATTTTGAGTAAATCTTAATTTCTAAATAATTTTTCAACCAATCAATTCATGAATGAAAAAAATATTATTTGAAATAATGAACCATTAATAATATTCAAAATGTATAATTTAATGAGTTCTCATTTTTATTTATTTGAAAATCAGAAAAAATACAGATATAACGAATTCGCATTCAAATATACGCCAACAATGTCAATGCCATTCAATGGGATGGCTGAACAAGCGCGCGACCTAGCAGAAAAAATCGTACATAAGTTCGTTTCATCCAGCTAAAAAGTACTAAGAACAGGATTCAGAAATTTAGACTTATGACTCAAATTACCGAAAAATGCTCAAAGTAGACAGATTTAAAAAAAAAATAACATAGACAACAGAGAATATTCATTGTAGTATTCTAATGTTTTTTTTTATTTACAAGTATATTGAATGGTGATTATTTAACCTCAAAATTCAAATGTTATAATGTGTAGGCTATTTGCTACATTTCTCATTGCTTGCAGTTGAAATAATTATTATCAATAGAAAAGAAAAATTATTTATTATTAAATGATGAGAAGTAATTATTCAATTATGATGTAGATTAACATTATTCTTGCTTTGGATTTCTAGATTGAGATTTTATCATAAATGTAGCCATTGAAATGACATGATTCTTATCTAATCACAGTCATTGTTACCAACGTAATTTTGGTTTTTGCGCACTAATCCTCCATATAACCTACCAACTATTTTGTGTTGCAATGTTGCAAATCTGGAGTACGCAAAGTAATCACTTTGCGCACTAGTACGGAAAAGTGATTCTTTGCGTTCTGTAATCAGTGCAGGAATGGTCACTTTTCAAGGTAATTGTAGGAAAAACCAATTTCATAAAAATCAGCCACTGTATAAATGCATTCTTGCTGCAGGATAAATTTAACAGTTTTTCTGAAACTCATAAAAGAATGGCTTTTAATAAATAATGACAAGAAATTTTACAATTTTACTCCTGTAAACATTCAGCTATTTTGAGATTGTGAATACCTGAGGTATTCAGTTCTTATGTTATTTCTGTGCCTCGTGTTATGATTATGGACTTCAGTGCTAGTGGCCAACTCCCCTTTATCCTTATGTATATAGAGAAGCAGGCTCATCACATAGACGGACGGCAAAGTCAACAGTTTAAGCTTTTTGAAAAGAGGTCTACAATGAGATCTTTGGTTTTCATTCATTATTATTCTGCCCATTACTATTCTGCATAGTAACTGCCCTTTTCTGAAGCCTAAAAATCTCAATGGACCTACTGCAATTGCTCCATACAACGATTCCATGAGATAATAATGAGAATATCTGAGCATAATAAACATTTAACAAAACATCAACATCAACAGCTCCACGCAATCTGCTTAGCATATTATAAAGACCTTTAGATAGTTTCTTACTTAGAGACTCCACGTGCGAGAACCAATTCAGTCTGTTATCAATATACTGTATATACCTAGGAACTTTAGTAATTCAATACTGCTTGGTAGCCTATTATTATAACTAAAACTAATATCACAGATTTTGTCTATATTTAGTGTAAGATATTCATTGCCAGGAAGACTCATCAGTGTAGTATTTTGTATGATCAGTAAAAAACTGCTAAAAATTTTTCTTCAAGTTTTCAAATTATAAATCCTATTTATTCCCTCCAAGCTTACAAAAATAATTGGTTAGTCATGTCGAAAAACCAATTCATGAAACTCTATAGCAAGTGGCAAAAGGAGATGGAATTCATAGAGCCTACAGTTACTATATAACTGTACATAGTAAATGTTATACCTACTTCAGTCTTCGCATTACAGATACATTGGCCATCCTTATAAATTCTACCAGATTGAATGAAGCTTGATCACATTATATGTTTGTCAAGTTATGTTCAATCTAATAGAATTTATAAGGACGGCAAAAAATCGTAGGCTTACGACCTAAAATCGATGTTTGTGTAACACGACATATATGAATTTACAGTTTCATATAGAGGTACACATCACACTAAGCGAAGGCGGATAACAAAACCATTTAACACGAGTTCATGTATCAAACACAAATATGGTATGTTCCGGGACGTAATGAAATTCCCTCATAGTATAAAGAGGAGGTTTCATAAGGAAAGTATGTGTTGATCTGATGTAATCCCATGTTGTGAGAGTCTTTGCTGACGCTGGCAACTAAAAGCCTGTTGAAGAGTCTCACACTTAACTACCAAGGATATTCTGTATAGTGAAGGGCAAGTTCTTGAGTTGATAACTGTTTCTCGAGTTATATTTTTATGAATGTCACACCTCAGGCTCAAACTTTCCAAACTCACTATAGAACATATCTTTACACAAAATTGTGCAATGTAAAAAACAGACGCTCCATAATCTCATAAAAAATGGCAAAGTTCTTTATAAATATAAAAAACAGATAGACTCATGGTAACTCAAAGCAAAACTCTAAACAGAAACGCTCAGTACAAATACAAACACTAAGGCATGTTAGTCAGCACAGCATCAATACAAGCATTTTTTCTCGTGACTTGTTTTACAATGCAGTATAAATTAAAAAAAACTCATTAGATTGACAAAATTGGCAATATTTGGGTATGCATCATCAAGAAAATTTTAATTACCATCTATAATAACTTGATGATTGAGCATTTTGTTTACGAGGTGAAGATTTCCTGCTCCAGATGTTCCATGAAATAATTTGAGTCTCCATTGTGAAAATGTATACATTTTCAATTATTATATTTAGCTTTTGTAAACCGAGATCAGCAATGCCAGATTGGTTGCGTCAAAAATGAAAGTGATGAACTTTGAACAGTTGGTCAACAATAAATCTTGATAGGAAAATATGGCAAGTCGTCCACTGACTGTCAATTCAAAAAACTAATGAAATCCGTAGAAAGGGTTCACTTGAAGCCAACGCTTATTATTATTATTTTTGAAGGAACAGATTCAAGGATCCATAGGTTCAAAGAACCCCTCACGTTATCCGAAGCTTATTGTGTTCCCATGTACTATGTTAGTTAGGCAAACCAATACCTGTGCCCTTTACAAGAACCAGGAGTTTTTCCCTATGCTAACAACCCATTCATCACCTGGTTGCTTGTCGCAATCCAGTGTGATAGTGAAGAGTTTTGAAGTAAAAAGTGAAATCTTAACCTCATTATGAGGAGAGAACTAATTAATAACTCATAAGTTGTAGCTGATTGCAAATAAAATATTCGTTTTTTTATTAAAAGTTTTTTATATGAAAGTAGCATATCTAAATGACATTAAACTTATACCAAAAGACTAGTAGATTATGCCATTAAGCCTGGGAGGAAGCTCGAACAGAAGTAGATGATCTCCTATGATTCCTGCCCAAATGTTTACTGAAAACTGATGTTGTGGAAGATTAGGATTGATGGCATGAGGATTCTCAGCTGCCCAAATATGTTGGTTGTGGACGTTAACGATAGCTGTTCTTGTAAAGTGTGCCTCGTTGGTAAATAAAACGGTTGTTGAAAAGTTTGGGTAAACAAGTTTTACTAAAAACCATCGGCAAATACCAGTACGGGGAATACAGTCTCGTGGCAATAGAGTATGAACTTTCTGGAGGTGGTATGGATGTAATTGTTGCTCTTTTAGTATCCTTAAAATAATAGATTGATTGACATTAAACTGCACTGACAATTCTCTTGTGCTCTTCTCTGGATGTTCATAAATTTCATTAAGAACTTGTTCTTCTAACTCAACAGTCATAGTAGATCGGGGCCTGCCTGCATAAATGTGCTCTTTGGATATCAAAGAATCTGTTTCAGATAGACGATGATGAATAGTGGCAAAAAACCTTGAACTTGGAGATACTCGGTTAGGAAAGTTCTCTTGATACAAACGTCTTGCTTCAGTACTGTTACAGTAGTGTCCCATTCCATACATTAAATGCATGTCAGCTAATTCGGAGTATGAATAATGTCTAAAATTACCTGCCATTTTTTAAAAAGTTAACACTCACACAAAAGCAAAGTGAAATGGTTACACATAACTGGTTAATAGATTAAACGAAAACACAGCGAGGCTACAGTAGGCCTAACTTACAGTTTGTTTTTTTGTTCAACAGTGAGCTAAAATATTTCTGAAAATAATTTTCAGCTGATAATTTCTTTTAAATATTTTCTTATTTAAAACAAAATAAATCAGCTGTTTTGGAACAGCTGCTATTAAAATCCATGTTTTATTTGCAATCAGCTACAACCTATGAGTTATTAGTTCTCTCCTCATAAAACAGCAAATTTTTGTGGTGTAATATACTACTTAAGAATACATTTTATCCAACATTTATTCAAATTCAGTTCACACAGCTTACATCATTCTTTTCAGAATTAAATTCTCTACAATTTTTATTGCGAAAAATTATTTGTTTACTGGTCATTAAAGAAAGTTATTGGGCATCAAACGTAAAAGTCTGTGTTTTTCGAGTTGCCTTATCTGTATGATAACTACTGTGATAGTTTGTTAAGCGTGCCATCTCGTACACGATCGTCAATTATTTTTCTGTGTTATTTAAGTATTTCGAATCAATTTTTTTGTTTGCCATGGCTGATGTTTGTTACAAGTGTGAATCGGATTTCAACAACTCAAAAGATATCCTAGAATGCTGTGGATGTAGGAATTTTTTCCATCCAACATGTACTAAAATTCGTACGTTAGAGAATTTTAGAAAACTCGGAGTGAAGAAATCAACTTGGAAGTGCGACGGATGTAAAGAAAAATCTTCTTCAACCGACAGCAACGATCTTGAGTCCACTTTGACAAAAACTATCGAAAACACCCTTACTAAGGTATTTAATGATAAATTCGAAGAGTTGAGTAAAATCATTACGACTCTTAATTCAACTGTTGAAAGTTTGAAATCGTCATTGGAAACTGTGCGCGCAGAAAACAAATCAGTGAAAGAGAAGTGCAAGAAGCTTGAATTTGAAAATATTAAACTTCGAAGAGACATTAATGAAATTCAGCAGTACACTCGTTTGGACAACTTGGAGATAGCAGGGATTCCGGAGACAAAAAATGAAAATGTGTACACAATCCTAGAATCTGTTGCTAGAGCGATTAATACTCCGTTCAAAAGAGACGATATCTCTGTTGCTCATAGGGTTCCTTCTTCTAAAAATAAGACAAAATCTATAATAGTTCGCTTCACGTCAAGAACTGCCAAAATTAATTGGAAATGTGCGGCGAAAGCAAAAGGACACTTGAAAAATGGAGACTTGAACTGTAATCTTCCACCAGGTTATATCTATGTGAACGATCATCTCACTGCATACAACAAATTTCTACTCAATAAAGCTAGAGATCTTAAAAAGATCAATAAATTAGCTTATGTCTGGGTGAGTGATGCAAAGATTCTCATTCGTAAACAACAAGACTCTCCGGTAAAACGTATAACTAACGAGGAGGACCTCAAACCATTTGAATAAATGTATTACTACACTGTATTTACTGGTTTCTATTATTTAAAGACTGATATATATATATATTTAAATGTGGCGATATGTGTCACGAGATGACCGAGCTCTGTATTTTTTCTTTCTTTCATTAATAGTAATAGACTTTCTTATCTACTTTAACTTTAACTTTCTCCTATTCTTTTCTCAGAGTTAATTCTATTCCTTCTTAATTCCTTTTTAAATTTCTCCTTTATTACAAGATTTTAAATAGCTTATTTTTCGTTTTCCTATTAATTTTTCCTTTTATTGTATGGTTCTTATAAATGACCCTGAAGAGCATATTTCTCTTGAGACTCACAATACTATTATAATAGAGGATATTTTTCAATCTCAGATTGAGTTGTTTGGTAGTAGTGATAATCAATCTTACCTGAACATTATCCACGTAAACATAAGAAGTTTGCGAAAGAATTTTGATGAGCTGTCATACATTATCAGTAATTGTTCATTAGAGTTTCATATTATTATCCTCAGTGAGACTTGGATAGTTGAAGAGGATGATTTTAATTTTAATTTGAATGGTTATTCAGTGGTTAACAAGCCATGTAAAACAAATAAATGTGATGGAATTTGTGTCTTTTTCAAATGTAATTTTATAGTAGATGAGTTGGATTACGTAATAAAAGAATCTAACTCAATTCTTTTGGATGTACAAGTGCCAGGTGCGAAGGATAAGATAACACTTATCGCTGTTTATAGGTCTCCTTCAACCAATGTAGATAATTTTCTCAATTGTTTGAATGATTGTTTGTATTTTATCAAAAATAAGCCCAATATAATTTTTGCCGGTGACTTGAATATACATCTGAATAAGTCTACGCTTGCGACTAATGAATATTTCGGAATTTTATCTTTGAATGGTTTTAAATCATACATAAACAAGCCTACTAGAGTTCAAAACGGCACTGAATCGATTATCGATCACATATTTTTAAAGAATTCCTCTTTCAATCCTGACAATGTATTAAGTTCAGTAATGAAAACAAGCATCACTGATCACTTTTGTGTCAGCATCCACATTGATCTTTCAACTGACAAAATTGTAAGTAAAAATAATTCTTTCAATAAAATAGATTTCAATAAATTAATATTATCCATTGAAACTGAAAACTGGGATAACTTATTAGATGACAATTTACATGTGAATGAAGCAATGCATATTTTAACTGACAAAATATCAAATCACATTAAACTTGCAACAGTTACAGTAAAGATTCCGCATAAATTACAACCCCTTAAACCTTGGATTACGCGTGGACTTGTACATTCCATTAAAAAACGGGACAAATTGTTTAAAACACTTTCAAAGCAGCCTTTCAATGACCGTTTAAGAAATGAGTATAAAAATTACAGAAATCTTCTTAATAAATTAATAAAACAGAATAAATGTGAGTATTATAAGAATAAAATTAATCAGAATATAAACAACTCTAAGAAAATCTGGGAAACTTTAAATGAATTGTTAGGTAGAAGACATACTAAAAAAATTCCCAAAATAGAAGCTGATACACTAAATCAACATTTTGCTCGCGTAGGAAAACTTTATGCTGAGAAATTGAAGTTAAATAATCCCATTGCAACAACATGTAATCATTTCAAGGACTCATGTGTGGAGCATTACAACTCTTTCTTCTTGACACCTACTAATGAAAATGAAATTACTGCTACAATAAACTCTCTAAACAATAACTCAGCTCCAGGAATTGATAATATTAGCAATAGGATTTTAAACTATTTCACCACATATTATAAAACCATTGAAGGTGATAATAAATCAATGTTTTGCGGAGGGGTTTTTCCCTGATAGTTTAAAATTAGCCAATATCATACCCCTACATAAATCAGGTGATGCTTCTAATCCATCAAATTATCGTCCAATCAGCTTGTTGAGTACTTTTTCCAAAATTATTGAGAAGTTAATAAAATACCGTTTAGTTAGCTATCTCCTAAAGCATAATATAATTCACAAAAATCAATTTGGCTTTCAGTCTAAAAAAAGTACAGTAGATGCAATATCTCTTCTAACACAGAAAATTACAGAAAATTTCAATAACAAAAATAAAACAATAGCCATATTTTTAGACCTTGCTAAAGCTTTTGACACTATTCCTCACTCAAAACTTCTGATAAAAATGGAAAAGTTGGGTATTCGAGGAATAGCCCTTGAATTATTTAAGAGCTATTTAAAAAATAGATTCCAATTGCTCAAAATTGATAATAAAACCAGCCTTGAACAACTCACTGATTACGGTCTTCCACAAGGAACAGTCTTGTCGCCGATTCTCTTCCTAATCTACATTAATGATCTTCTCAAGTTAGAATTAAAAAATGGTGTCTCAATTGCTTTTGCTGATGACACTTCATTGTTATTCAGTGAAACGAATTGGGAGAATACTAAAAAAGCAGCAGAATCCGGACTTAAAATAGTAAAATCCTGGTTTGATGAGCATATATTAACATTGAACATAAAAAAAGTAATTTCATGTCTTTCTCTCCAAATTCTATAGGCCAGCCACAAGGTTTGGATTCCATTAAAATCCATAATGTAAATTGCAAAGAGTCTGATTGGATAAATTGTAACATGCTCAATTATTATATTTAACTTTTGTAAACCGAGATCAGCAATGCCAGATTGGTTGCGTCAAAAATGAAAGTGATGAACTTTGAACAGTTGGTCAACAATAAATCTTGATAGGAAAATATGGCAAGTCGTCCACTGACTGTCAATTCAAAAAACTAATGAAATCCGTAGAAAGGGTTCACTTGAAGCCAACGCTTATTATTATTATTTTTGAAGGAACGGATTCAAGGATCCATAGGTTCAAAGAACCCCTCACGTTATCCGAAGCTTATTGTGTTCCCAAGTACTATGTTAGTTAGGCAAACCAATACCTGTGCCCTTTACAAGAACCAGGAGTTTTTCCCTATGCTAACATCCCATTCATCACCTGGTTGCTTGTCGCAATCCAGTGTGATAGTGAAAAGTTTTGAAGTAAAAAGTGAAATCTTAACCTCATTATGAGGAGAGAACTAATTAATAACTCATAAGTTGTAGCTGATTGTAAATAAAATATTCGTTTTCTTATTAAAAGTTTTTTATATGAAAGTAGCATATATCTAAATGACATTAAACTTATACCAAAAGACTAGTAGATTATGCCATTAAGCCTGGGAGGAAGCTCGAACAGAAGTAGATGATCTCCTATGATTCCTGCCCAAATGTTTACTGAAAACTGATGTTGTGGAAGATTAGGATTGATGGCATGAGGATTCTCAGCTGCCCAAATATGTTGGTTGTGGACGTTAACGATAGCTGTTCTTGTAAAGTCTGCCTCGTTGGTAAATAAAACGGTTGTTGAAAAGTTTGGGTAAACAAGTTTTACTAAAAACCATCGGCAAATACCAGCACGGGGAATACAGTCTCGTGGCAATAGAGTATGAAATTTCTGGAGGTGGTATGGATGTAATTGTTGCTCTTTTAGTATCCTTAAAATAATAGATTGATTGACATTAAACTGCACTGACAATTCTCTTGTGCTCTTCTCTGGATGTTCATAAATTTCATTAAGAACTTGTTCTTCTAACTCAACAGTCATAGTAGATCGGGGCCTGCCTGCATAAATGTGCTCTTTGGATATCAAAGAATCTGTTTCAGACAGACGTTGATGAATAGTGGCAAAAAACCTTGAACTTGGAGATACTCGGTTAGGAAAGTTCTCTTGATACAAACGTCTTGCTTCAGTACTGTTACAGTAGTGTCCCATTCCATACATTAAATGCATGTCAGCTAATTCGGAGTATGAATAATGTCTAAAATTACCTGCCATTTTTTAAAAAGTTAACACTCACACAAAAGCAAAGTGAAATGGTTACACATAACTGGTTAATAGATTAAACGAAAAACACAGCGAGGCTACAGTAGGCCTAACTTACAGTTTGTTTTTTTGTTCAACAGTGAGCTAAAATATTTCTGAAAATAATTTTCAGCTGATAATTTCTTTTAAATATTTTCTTATTTAAAACAAAATAAATCAGCTGTTTTGGAACAGCTGCTATTAAAATCCATGTTCTATTTGCAATCAGCTACAACCTATGAGTTATTAGTTCTCTCCTCATAAAACAGCAAATTTTTGTGGTGTAATGTACTACTTAAGAATACATTTTATCCAACATTTATTCAAATTCAGTTCACACAGCTTACATCATTCTTTTCAGAATTAAATTCTCTACAATTTTTATTGCGAAAAATTATTTGTTTACTGGTCATTAAAGAAAGTTATTGGGCATCAAACGTAAAAGTCTGTGTTTTTCTACTTGAATTTTTTGTATATTTCAACTTTTTTCTCAAAATCTACTCACACTACAGCTTCCAGACTAGTTTTATTCAATTTTTCAGATATTTCACCATATGAATCCAGCTTAAGTTTTTTAAAAACTAGTCCTCAAACAATTCAGCATTGGTGTATTTCACCAGAGGAACTGAATTCCGGGCGAAATCTTTCACCCTGTATAGCTCGCTAATGAAGCGTTTATGGATATATGTTCATAAGAACTTTTTTTCTTATTTTTACCTCTACTATCACGTATTAAATTATTTTACCATAATTATGAATCACCCTTTATAATCTACTTCCTGTAAACAAAAAAAAAAAAACAAACAAAACCTACTCTAGAACATGGTACGGCATAGTGGAATAGGTCAATTTCCACACAGAATAAACTAAACAAGTAGAGGACACATAATAATTTTTTGTAACTAACTATTGTATGTAATTATTGTAATTTATCTAATATTTTGTGTAATTGATGTCTTAGTTTTATTTTTTTTTTAATAAACATTTATTTATTAGTCCTCGTCACCTAAGTGAGATCCACTCCTGGCCTTCTTTGAAGGTCCTTCCGCTGAGGAAGGGAAGGCCAAGTTGCCTCTATGGCACCTGGCCATCCTTGACTCAGCCTCTTGACCCACATTTGTGCCTGGAGTTCCACCCATCTCTGTTCTCTTGGTTTTTTTTTCTTTTTGCCCGTCCAAACCTCCACAGGGTCAAAAGCCTCACCTCTCCCAAGAAGTGTTGCCTAAATGGCTGCCCTTCTTTGAGCAGTGGTGAGGTTTGGACACAGAATAGGTGCAGAATGGAAACTGTCAATAAAACGCCTATCCAACCAATGCTTTTTACATGGCGCAAATACTAGACACGTCACCACAGTATACATACAGTATGGAAACTTGGCTAGTACCCTGGCGCAAAAATCCGCCATCTTGTTAGGAAGCGCCGCATTGTAATAGTATTGATGGGAGGTTCGGATCACTTTAATGATCCGGATCAATTGATCTCGTTCACTGCCACGATCCAATCAGAAGACCAGGATTGGAACTTCCTAAGGTCACGTGACGTCACACAATAGGTACAGAATGGAAACTGTCAATAAAACGCCTATCTAACCAATGCTTTTTACATGGCACAAATACTAGACACGTCACGTGACCTTAGGAAGTTCCAATCCTGGTCTTCTGATTGGCTCGTGGCAGTGAACGAGATCAATTGACCCGGATCATTAAAGTGATCCGAACCTTCCATCAATACTATTACAATGCGGCGCTTCCTAACAAGATGGCGGATTTTTGCGTCAGGGTACTAGCCAAGTTACCATACTGTATGTATACTGTGGTTTGGTCTCTCCACCCACAAACTTGTGACCTACGTGAGTTTCACTCATAGCCTTTTTGTAGGTTCTTCCACTGAGAGAGGGGACACCAAACTGCCTCTAGGGCGCCCGGCGCCCGACCACCCTCGACTCAGCCTCTTGACCCACATTTGTGCCTGGAGTTTCACCCATCTCTGGTCTCTTGGGTTTTTCTTTTTGCCCCTCTGAAACTGCCCTGATGGGGCAGATCCCGTGGGTTAAGAGGCAAGGCAACTTCTGGAGTTGCCTTGGGGTCCCTTTTAGTCGCCTCCTACGACAATCAGGGATACTGTGGATGAATTCTGGTTTTCAACACATTCTTGAGTTCGATGTTCGACTCAAAGCTCCCCCAACCCACAGGGGGCAAGCCAACGCTTGAGTTTCACTTTGAACTCCTAAGCTCTGAGGGCTTCAAGTTGTCTCGGAAGCTTGTTGAAAATCTTCAGAGTCAGAGTAGGAAATGAGTCTCTGGTCATAGTCAAGCCGAAAAAAGGTAAATCGGTTTTGAATGCGTTTCTGGTGTTATGATTTGGGAAATCATTACTGTTGTACTTGCAGAAATTCACCTTGACATGTCCAGCGCTCAGTATATATAATAGCTTTAGACAGTCATCAGCCTGGCTGTTCTCCGGGCTCTCAAATCATACTTGAAGGATCGAAGACAGGTCATATCCATTGGAGGTGCAAATTCAAGGGCTCTGTCTATAAATCATTGTATCCCTCAGGGCTCGGTTCTAGGACCTGTATTATTCTTGATTGCAATCAATGACCTTGATCTTGAGGCACTGAAGTTTGCTGACGATACCACATTGATTTCTCTGGCCCAAATCTGGCCTAGGTACAGCAGGAGGCTGATTTGCTGTTTGATGCTGCTGGAGGTTGGATGAAGCAAATAAGTTGCTACTGAATGTGGAAAAGACACAAAGATTGGTCTGTAAACTGAGTCGCAGTCAGGCCATCAGTGCTCACAGTGTGTCTCTCCTTGGATTCACCATTGATCCACGGCTCACCTGGGAGTACCATATTGAGGGCAACTGTAAGAGGTTGTCACGAGTCACCTATTTGCTTAGGAAGTTGACGCAGTTGGTGAGCAGGCCCTACTTGCTGGTAGTGTACCATGTGCTTTTTCATAGCATCCTGAGCTATGGACTACTGCTGTGGGGTCATGCTTCTGCAAGTGAAGATGTCTTCAAGCTGCAAAAGAGGGCCATCTGCATTATTACCTTTAGCGGATTTCTGGATCATTGTCGACCTCTCTTCCAATCCACAAGTGTAATGACCATCTACAGTCATTACATTTACTTGTGTGCTGTGTACGTGCGAGCAAATTTTGAAAAGTTTAACACGAGGAGTGACTTCCATGGTCACGACACTAGTTGAGGTCTCATGGATGTGCCATACCGTCGCTTGTCAAAGACCCTTGATGCATTTCCTGCTTTGGCCTTGCGGATCTTCAATAGGCTGCCGGGGGATTTGAAGATGTTGAACACACCAGCATTCAACCTGAGACTCAAGTGTAGGCTTGGGAGAAGTCCGTTTTATTCCATTCAGGATTTTTTTCTTAACGACTGGTAGGCCTTGTCTGACGTGTACTGCCATCTCGATAGTTGCAAATGTGATAATTGTGAAAAGTCATATATTTTAAACTCTTGACGCAACCCATCCGGCATTGCTGGTATTGGTGAAGAGGAAGGTAATTCAGGTAATCATCCATGTTGACTGGAAAGGTGGTCTACAGTGATCAAGGTAACAACTAGAGATGATTATGCGAACTGCTCTCTTCTTCATGATTAGCACTTTCCTAGTATTATATGCATGGCCACAAAGCTGCAGTTCATAGCTTAGGAAGAGGGTATGATGAACCACGATTAGGTGGTGCCTGCTCACCGATTTTGTCAGTTTCCTCAGCAGGTAATTCTTGCACAGGTCTTCTATGTAAGAATTTCAAGAAAGCTTGGGATCAATGGTAAATTCAAGAAGTGGCACGCTTGGAGCATAATCAATGTTATGCCATGACAATTAGCAGAACAGCCTGTGGGTCTTGTTGACATTCATTTGGAACTTGTTTGCTTGCAGCACATAACTTCAAAATCTCCTTGCTCCAGTGCTGGATTTTGCCACATGAGATTATGGTCGTATTATCTTTAAATTTTAGTGCCCTCTCATTGAGATCAAATCATCTATGGCTATTAGAAGTAACAAAGGACCCAAAACAGAACCTTGAAGAGCTGCATGTCTTTTAGCTCCTCCTATAGAAATAACCTGCCATCTATTTTCAAGATAGCACTTCACAGTCTGGAGAACACCAATACCATGACACTTGAATTTACCAATCACAATCTCATGTGAAACACAGTCAAAGTATTTCAAAAGCACTACCGCACTATCGTGCTCCAATAGTGTAATGCAACCTTATACCCAGTGGCGTAGCAAAGGAAGGGTTTTCAGGTTACACACCCCCCCATGGGCCCGAAAAAGAAGTACAAAAATCCAAAATAACACCCCCCCCCCCCAGCCATCAAATTATAAGTCTATATTAGAGGACCCAAAATTTTTAACAAAGCGGTACTCACCAGGCTTGAGAAACTTGTGCTTTTTCTGTGTGTAGATGGATTCAAACATTTTATACAATTTCCATCAGCTCAACCCGAGCTCTGGTCAGAGAATTATTTATTAAATACCTTCTTCAAAGTGCTTGAATAAATACCAACATCAGAAACTGCTCAAAATTATTCCATACCGGTTCCGTCAAAGTAGGTAGCCTAATCTTTTTCCAAATCCAAATATTTAACAAGTATTGATGAGGATTAACCAAAATAGTAAATACAGTGTTCTCAATATTTGTCAAAATAAGTAAGAAAGGTTTTATTAATACTTGGATACATTTAAAAATACAATAAACTTTTTTTACAAGTAACCTAACAAATAACGTTTAGTTTGTTTTGTTTTGAGTTTAGTTTACACTTTCACCGTATCGGACATCCCATATGATCGGCGCTGATTCTTTTTGCAGTGCCTTTTGGTTCTCTAAAAGAATGTTTTTATCCAAAAGGCACCGAAAGCACTGATGCTTTCTGTAAATTCTGTTAATTAGTATAATATTATCTACGAATTTAAGATATTATTATCAAGATCGAAAATAAATTGATAATATGTAATATTTTTAATTGGATAGGAATAAAACTTATATTTAAACGGGGATTTGATAAATTATCATTTTTTGTAGCTGTTCAAGTAGTTAACCAGGAAATGTATTGGCATTACGACTACAGTGAGTGATCAAACAGAGTGAAAGTATGTTATGACCTTTTGTATTGTAATGCCTCAACACTTGTCATCATCTGTTTTAGCAATATTGAGAGTACTGTAGTGATATTTTGACGCATCAGTTTCTGTTATGTTATGATCCTGTTAAACATTGGGTAAGTTAATTCAGCTTCATATTAATTGTGCTTAAACACTTTTGGTAAAATTGCAATTAACCTCTCTTATACAGTTTGTGTCTAGGCAACTTGTAAGTTAACAGTTAGTTTTATATTATAATAAACGTTAACCAAAAGTAGAATTAACATTCAAAATTCTTGACTTTTATGAAGCTCTTTCTATTACCGATA
The DNA here is from genome assembly GCF_014356525.2 of Nilaparvata lugens. NCBI lineage: Eukaryota > Metazoa > Arthropoda > Insecta > Hemiptera > Delphacidae > Nilaparvata > Nilaparvata lugens. Next base: position 57,321,657 of record NC_052504.1, read on the forward strand.
TGTCTCTCATTATTGACGAACTAATAGGATAATGCTCTTGAAACTAAATTAATTGTACAGCATATATTGACTATTTTTGAAACAAATATTATTTTCATCTACATAGAAGTACTAAATCATTTTTGAGCTTGAAACTTTAAGATAGTTAATTTTATACAGTCAATTTTTTGCGCTGCCTTACTTTTGTATTATTGTATTTATTTAGGTAGATGAAAACGTTGTCCAATTTACCAATGTACATGATTGTGTTAAAGCGAACTATTTTGCCTGGTAGTGTCATTTTATGGTTTGGTATGCTTATGAGGCTTAAATGCTTGCAATTTTTGTTATGTTGTGGGGTACATTTAATATTTTTAATTTGTAATATTAACCATAAATGGGCAGAAGTAATATTATAAGTTGATAACATGAAGCTGGTAAGTATAGGCCTACATAGGCTAAGTTATCTATAGAAATATTTTTTTAGTCCCCAAATTTACAGACCGAATTGTTTTTGCTCGTTAACAGCATGCATTTTTCTCTTTGATCCTTGTTTTCATTACCATAGATTCAGCGCGGCAACATGACTAGAGATCGAATGACGAAAACATGTAATAATAGAAACTATCTTCAACATTTCAACTCACCTGTTCCTTGCGTCAGCCCAATGTGCCGCACAACAAGTGTTTTTGCAGATTCGTATTTCGCAATTGATTACTCATCTCTTTTTATCTCAAATTCTAACTTCCTTCTAAATAAAGATGAAATGGTTCTGTTTTCGGATTTGGATCCAACACCACCAAAACTACTACACACTTTCATGCAGTTTGCGCCGAAATGGAAACAGGCGAAACGTTCTAAACATCGCTCAACAAGCTAGCTCGGCTCGTCGTGTTGTTGTAATAATGCAAATTGCCAGAATGGAAACTAGACTTTATGGATGAACTTGATGAGCGAAATAGACGCTTCCCATAAGACGTCATGCATTCTGAAGATGCACAAAATAATTTTAGCGCGTCGAGGATGCCAGTAAATGTGGGGTTATTTATAGGCCTACCTGATGCTCATATTAAACCACCAGGCTGGGTATCTAATCAAATTCTTTTATTGCTGTAACATTTTTCAAAATGCATATCAAAGTCAAAACATATATAAAACAGATAAGTTGAAACAGACATAAGATCACAGATTATGTATCACATATTATCTAACAGTTCATTTTTATTGTATGGACATTTTTCAACAAGGAAAGTTTTTATTCTATTCTTAAAACATTTAGTCTCTAGACATTTAAAATTATCAGGTAAATTATTAAACAGTCTGATGCCATACTCAATAAAACCATTTAGTGTGTATGAATAATTACATTGATAAACTCTAAGAGCAGACGCATTCCTAGTAAAATGATTATGAACAGTATTATTCAAAGGAATAAATGCCAGATTCTTCTTTATATACATTAAACACTCAACAGCATAGATAGCAGAGACAGTTAATATTTTCATTTGTTGGAATAGAGGTTTACAATGTGTTCGACCATGGACATGAGCAATCACTCTTATTGCACGCTTCTGCAAAACAAACAGTCTCTTAACGTTAGTGTCATTCCCCCGGGCAACAATACCATTAGACAAATGGCTATGAACATATGCATAATAGACAGTAATTAGTACAACTGGGTTAACAAAGAATTTCAAACGGTTCAAGAAAAATAAACCTTCAGATACTCTCTTGAATAATAAGTTTACATGAGTCTCCCACTTAAGATTATTCTGCAATGTGATACCCAAAAATTTTGTATTGTCACTACTAGAAGTGAAGCCAAAATCCAACATTTGGGTTTTGTCCTTGTTAAGACAGTGAATTTGCAGCAGACCAGTCTTCAACAATTAAATTGACACAATTTTGAGAGTAATTTAACAGATTATTACATTTGATCTGAATAGCCAAGTCATCAGCAAACATGAATGACTTAACAAAATCATTGCTTATGACAGCTGGAAGATCATTAACATAAATGATAAAAAGAAGTGGCCCAAGTGTAGAACCTTGAGGGACACCAAATCTCACTTCAGAAAATTTTGAGAAGCAGTTGTTATAAAAGACTGCCTGAAATCTATCATTTAAGTAAGAGGAAATCAGATTGACTGCATTATTATCAAAGCCATAAAACCTCAGTTTCTGCAATAAGATATCATGCTTTATAGTATCAAACGCCTTGGACATATCAAAGAAACTGCCCTTAACCCTATTCCTCTCATCAATAGAATACATGCTGTGCTTCATAAATTCAGAGATAGCCATTCCAGTTCCTCTAAAAGGTCTAAACCCATATTGACTATCACTGAAAAGATTATTTTTTTTCAAAGTATTTAATCATTTGCACATATAAAATATTCTCAAAGATTTTGGAGAAAATAGGAATTATAGAAATGGGTCTGAAATTATTATAATCAGAAGTAGATCCCTTTTTACTTTCCTTGCCCTATTACCATAGGTAAGGAAAGTATTGCTTTCCAAAAAAATTAAGGTACCCTAATTTCAAGTTTTCCATACGTTTCAAGGACCCCTGAGTCCAAAAACATGATTTTTGGGTGTTGGTCTGTGTGTATGTGTGTGTGTGTGTATGTGTGTATGTCTGTGAACACGATAACTCCATTCATAATTAACCGATTGACTTGAAATTTTAAACTTAAGGTCCTTATACCATGAGGATCCGACAATAAGAAATTCAATAAAATTCAATTCAAGATGGCGGAAAAAATGGCGGATAATCACTAAAAAACCATATTTTTTACGGTTTTCTCGAAAACGGCTCTAACGATTTTCTTCAAATTTATACCATGGATAGCTATTTATAAACCCTATCAACTGACGAGTCTCATTTCTGGGAAAATTCCAGGAGCTCCGTAATGTTATTGAGAAAAATGGCGAATAATCACTAAAAAACCATGTTTTTCACGGTTTCCTCGAAAACGGCTCCAACGATTTTCTTCAAATTTATACCATGGATAGCTATTTATAAGCCCTATCAACTGACATGAGTCTCATTTCTGGGAAAATTTCAGGAGCTCCGTAATATTATTGAAAAAAATGGCGGATAATCACTAAAAAACCATGTTTTTTACGGTTTTCTCGAAAACGGCTCTAACGATTTTCTTCAAATTTATACCATGGATAGCTATTTATAAGTCCTATCAACTGACATGAGTCTCATTTCTTGGAAAATTTCAGGAGCTCCGTAATATTATTGAGAAAAATGGCGGATAATCACTAAAAAACCATGTTTTTCACGATTTTCTCAAAAATGACTCGACCGATTATTTTCAATTCATACCCTGTATAGTCATTTATCTGCTCTATTAACTGGAATGAGTCTCATTTCTGGAAAACTAATGTGGGGTCCACCCCATCCTTGAGAAATGGACTTTGTAGCCTCCTTCTCGTGCATAAGGTAGGTAGGTAGAGCAGTAGTTCATAAAAAGAACACATAGTCGAGATATTTCATCTGTAAAACAGCTGTTTTGACGACTTTTAAAAAATATCGAATTTCACAATTTACACAAAGGAAAAAGTACTTTGAAAACAATTATGCACATATACAGAAGTCTGATCGTAGTTTCAAATATTATGTTGCCGCCAATCGTCATTATGTTATTCCCCTAAATCATTCTCCTTTAAGAATGAGGCTTATAGTTCAATGAGCAAGGAAAGTTGTGTGAGTGTACCACACCAGATTTTTAAACAAGGGAATTACCTTAGAGTATTTGAGGCATTTAGGAAATATCCCCTCATCAATGCAATCATTAAATAAGCAACACAAAATTTCACAAATAAAAGGAGAAGCAAGTTTAACAATAAAAGAATTAAGATTAAAAACATCAAGACAGGAACTATTTTTAAAGATAAAATGGTGTTATGAACCTGTTCAACACTAGTATGGCGGAAAACAAAAGAACTATTAACAGCATCAGGTACAGAATTTTTAAACTTATCAAGATAGTGTGCTACACTGTAATGCGCAGGAGGAACACTCTGGACAATACGATTAACATTGTCTAAAAAGAAATTATTAAAACCATCTGGAGTGTGACCATCACTGTCAATACACTTGGATACATTATTCTTGTTCTTATTCTCTCTTACTATAGACCACAATATCTTGGGTTTTACAGTAGCCTGAAGGATACGATTATTATTGTAATTACGTTTGGCTTCTTTCACCATTTTTCTAAAAAGTTTTTTACAGTTATTAAAACTTATTGAGCAAACCAGTGCTTCTATACAATTCATACAACATTAAACATAATTCTTTCATTTGTCTTAATTCGTTGTTATACCATTTTAACTTATGTGAAAAAGTTCTTCTGAAAACATTCTTCAATTGAAAAACACAGTCCACAATATCAACGAAACTTTCATGGAAATGGGCAAATTTATCATCAATGGAAACAAATGAAAAAATAAACAGCCAATTTACTACAGCCAGTAAAGATTCAAAATGGATCACATTAGTATTACATATATGACGAATAACTCTATTGGGTTTATGATCAGCAGACACAACAGTCTTATGGGAGCTTAAATCTAATGAACACTTGGTCAAATGGTCAGACACTAACGTAGGTTTGACTGCTGTTGAAACTATTCTATCTACATGAATAGAAGTGGCAACATTGTCGATACATGAGCCTGAACCAAACAAGGTGGAGGCTGGTCTGGTAACTTCATTAATTAATAATTTGAGATTAAAACTAAGTAACAAATTTTGAAACACCATCTTGAAGGTAGAATTGGTCATAATATCAATATTAAAATCACCGCAAAGGATTACAGAAGCATTTGATTTATTCCCATTATTAAGCCTATCAAGCATGTTAAACATAATTTCTAAGAAATTGACAAAATTACTATCATCAGGTACATTACTCTGTACACTTCGATACAGATGACATTAAGCTCAACTATTTGAACTGCTGAGATCTCGCAGACACGCTGCACTGACAGTTCAATTAAATAATCAACTTCGAATCCAGTCAGATCATTTTTCAAAAATATAGCAGACCCACCTCTTTTACCATGAGCTCTACAATAAGCGCTGACACAAGTATATCCAAAGACTGTAATCTCCCCGAGTTCAATTGATCCCAGCCAATGGAAGGGATCTGGTGGAAGGACACCAGTCAGACAAAGGAATGTCGTCCGGATGGCAACCCGAGTTAGATAAGAGTCTGCCAAGACCTGGTGACCCTGTTATCACTTGCGCTACTAGTGTAATGAGCGACTGCACTCGCTCAGAAACTTGGTACCCTAATGCAGTACGAGCCTAAGGGTGAAACCATATTAGGCGCTTTCACAGTCGACAGGGTCAGAAGCTCTTGGGTTGGCTTCTGAAAAAAACGCCTAATATTTTCTTGCCTTTAGTGTTGTAATTTATTGAATTCCATCAATATTTGAAGCAGAACGTCAGAATACCTCAGTCACTGATATAGCTTATATCATATGAAGGATTTCTATGTTCAAATATTTGTACCTAATGTATGTTAGATCCTCATATTTTTTAATCTGGTCTTACTTTTTCTTACTTTCGGTGTCTTTTCCACGGTCCTAGGATCGGGGAATCGTCATAATTTTCAGATGGACTTGATCAAGTCCTTCGATGTTGGAATGTGTTTTCGTCCACAAACTCAGCCATGGTATAATATGGCCTCAAGACGTACCGTTTAAGCTCCTTAAGGAAGTGTGAATAGGAGTGTATCATTGACTTGAGGTCCTTTGGTAGGATGTTGAAATAGCGCGAGCCAGCGTAAGTAGGGGTGTGCTTGAATTTTCTGGAGCATATGTTGCGAAGGTCAATATTTGTTCGGCCTCTGGTGTTACAATATGTTAATCACTACGAAGTGCAGGGTTCTGTCCAGAATTATCATTTCCATAAGATAAAGTGAGACTACAGTGAGTAGGCTATTTTATTTTTGATAAATAATGGTTTCCAATGCTCCCTGAAATCCTGCCTCAAGATAATCCTCAATGCCTTTTTTTGACAGCGAAGTATTCTGTCCATACAGTTTCTCGGCCCCGATCCCCATGCTACTTTACAATATCTCAGCAAAGAGGCAAACAGGGGATGATATGCAACCAATGCTGCTTTCTCATCTGCAATGTTTCGAATTCTTCTAATCACGTACAGGGATGATTAGAGCCTTTTGCATAAATGATTCGTGTGCTCTCCCTAGTTCAGGTTCTGGTCAATTATCACCCCAATAAACTTTGTACTGCAAGTTGTGCTCATGTTGTCTTCTGTCTCAGGCTCTTGTCTTTGGTTGGGTGTGAAGACCATCTTTACAGTTTTGTCCCTGTTGATTGTCAGTTTGAGATCACTGCACACTAATGAGGCTCGTTGGAATTCTGAAGCTATACTGTTGTCTTTGTCAGTTCCTCTTTCTATTGGAATGATGGTGATGTCATCTGCGAACAGCGAAGTTTTTCTGGGAAATCATTGATATAGATGAGATAAAATAAGGAGCCTAGAATTGAATCTTGCGGCACACCTTTGTTTGTCTTCCTTAAAGTTGATTTAACATTTATGACTGCAGTTTGAGGTGGAGGATCTTTAGGCCTACATATTGTTGTGTCATTAAAATAATTTGCGATCCATTGCAAAGCCTTTCCCCGTATATTAATTTTTTCTCATGAGAATTTCCTTATCGAGGTTGTCTAATGCCTTTTGTAAGTCCAGGAACAGGTCTGTTGCTATCTTCTTATTCTCCCATGCATCATGTATGATCTTCAATAAATATGCAATGACTGTATTTGTGTTGCGCCCCTTCCTGAAGCCGTGCTGAAACATTGACAATAGTCCATTCCTCCCTATGTGAGCTATTAATTGGTCATATTCTGCCCTCTCTAAAAGTTTGGAAACACTGGGTAGGTTGGAAATCAAATGGGCCGGTCAATTCAGATATGCTCGTACATAAGCTCCGTGTAAGTATAACTGTTAATAATCTACGGCATTGATTTGGTTATCTACATCACGTTTATTTATCTATACATACAATATTTATTATTATACTTCTTGGCTTCATATAGACATACTCTTGTGTTGCGAGACCGTTTTAATGTTTATCCCTTGAGCTCAATTGTCCTGAAGAGCTAAGGATTATGATAAATGTTCAATTAAGCGTGTTGTACACGTATTTTAAGCACTAAATTACAGCAAAATATATTCACTTTTGCTTCAGATTACTGTCCTTATTGTAGAAATGTTTTATCTTCTCTAGAATTAAATTTTATATTGGAGAACTTATAAAGCTAGTAGGTTTTTTATGCAAGTCATCAATTAAATAATGTTAATACCATGTAGGAATATAATAATAAGTTTATTATATTATTATAACGCTCCATACCACCAGACCAACCTTCCGGCACATATATTATATAATTGTAATGCACTTTTTTACTTAATTCGTTTATACAAATGAGAAGCGTAAGAGATGTCACAGATAAGTTACAAATTATTAATCAAAATCTCCTATAGATTTCGAATAGAAAAATATTCTCTCTACGGTTGTTACATTTTTTTATTGTTTTTGTTACGTTATTTTATTTCAGTTTGAATAGTTATTTCAATATGAACATTGATAGTATAACTGTCGTTCAATATCATTCACTTTAGTTGGATTCTCACATATCAGTACCAGTGAACGTGTCCGTAATATTTGAGTCCCAAGTTGTCGAATTTTCGGCTACCATTAAGGCTTGAAATGAGAATGAATTTGGCCAAGGAAGGTTGACTGAATGTATAAAGCGAGAATAGCTCCAACCTTTGTCAATGGAAAAAGTGCGATTCTAGAAGTGTAGAGCTCCAGATCAGGAAGAAGTTGAAAAAGCAGAAGAAGTGGAAGAAGAAATAACAATCAAATTTTCGGGCTGAGGACCCTTACCTAACAAACAATTCCCCAACAATAATAATATTGTCAGTTGACTCAACACTGTTTCCATGGATCTAAATGAAAATTATCATAACACAATGAATTGTATTGTTCCACCTTATGGGCATTGTAGTTTTGTGAATATAATAAAACAAAGTAGAGAAGGCAATTTTTTGTGTTATTTTTTTAAACAGAAAACATTGAAATAAAATTATTCGAAATCCTTAATTATACGGTGTGTGTAACTTCGAAGGAGTTGAAAAAATTCACACACAGTGTTTCAAAAGAGCTATTATTAATTACTATTAACATTCCTTAATTTACATTTTTATTCATAAAAAACTTATCTCAGTAAAAACTACTTAACATCTTCTGTTTATCTCTATTAATGTATCATCACTATTCAAGATATTTTTCATAAACCACATTACTCCCCTTTTATTTTTTCAATATAATAATAAAAATATATCAATCTGTTTTGTTCGAATTCAAACTCAAGTGAATTCAAGTTAAGAGTATCTAGGTTCGTACTTGTAACTAGTTTGTGCAAGAAATCAGTGCAATTTCCTATTTGAACAGAGTAGATCCTTCTGGTGAGGATTTTGCTAAAGTGAAAGTTTATTTCTACTGTAGTTTGTTGTGCAAGATGGTTTCGCTAGGATTGATTCGGCCATAGTCAATGATCAGTCATTGTTTGGACTCTGGCGCATTTTGTTCCCTGTAACAGTTTCATCAGAGCAAAATTATTAAAACTTTGAAATTTCAACATAGAATATTACATTTTTTATGAAAACGATTTCAGTAGAAAGTACAACAGTTTTACAGCATATCTGATACCGTAACAGTGTTGAATTTAATAAACCTTTATTTATCATTCATTCTTATCACTTGATGTCACCTGCTCACAATATTATTTTATCACTAACTCGAAGTATTGTATCCTTGATTTTTGTAGTTTACTTTTTTATCAGTTCCTCCTCTCTTCATTTTACATGCTGGCATGCTACCACTGTTAATTTATTCATTTTCAAATATCAATGATTGCCTGCTGAATATTTCTGTGTTCAGGTTTGGCCTTTGCAAGTTATTTTCTTGTATTTATGTACATTGAATTGAATAAAATTTATTGCTTAAATATTGTTAAAAACATTCACACTAGTATCAACAAAATTGAACGAATTATTAATGCATATACATTACTTCTAGCTCGCATTTAAAGCAGAACAAACAAAAGTGCACCTCATACTATAAAATATATATTTTTATATTTATACTAGTTTTAGTTAAATAATCCATTATCATCATGAAAGAATAAATAAAATTATCTTTATTATATGAAAAACATCAAATTATTCAATTGACATTTTTATTGTAAATTGTGCTCGCAAAAGGGACAAGTATTATCAAGATTTAATTTTTATTATCGTTTTTATAATTATCTTCTCTTTCATTGTATTCATAGTTATAGTCATTGATCAAATTTATAATTTTTTATAATTTATCTAGATACTTTACTTTGTGTCTTATCATTTTTCCAAAATATGTAAAGAAGCATTTATTATAATAGTGTATTCTATTTTTTTCCTTTGATGTTATAAGTTAGAATATATTTAATATCAATCGAGGTTTGCATTATTATTATATATTATAACTCATTATAATTTTCATTTAACATCAATTCAATAACTTATTAGAAATGTTATGATAGTATACTACTTAGGCTAAAACTATAACTATAGTATTTTATTTTGTTCTCTTCTATTTTACAGCATTTTTATATTATTAAAAAAAGTCTTTAAATTATTTTTTTTACATTTTATTTATAGTGTCTCATAGTGTAGCACTAGTTCTTCAATGGTTCTGTTCCCTTCTAGAGAGATATACGGTTCTGTAATATGTACTTTATTTCATCACTTGAAACTGAATGATGTATTTGCCAATTTGACTCTTTACCTACACATCCAATTCATTCACTGTGGGCTTATACACTCTTCATAAATTTCAAAATCAAATGAATTATTTGTTCTTGTGAATCAAGATTGTTATTTTTCCCAAGTTAATTCATTTCAATTATCTGTTACGTATTCTAATCAGATACAATAAATTACTGTGAGTTTTTTTTATTTAATTACTGTGAACCATCATCAGTTCCTTCAACCTAACCAACATTACAAAACTATAATTTTTATAGGATTACATATTTTTGAAATATCATATTTTTTTAAACATATTTGAAATGATACTTAACGAATTTTATTTATTTATTTATTTGAAATATCATATTAAAAAAAAGACATTTTCGAAATATCATATTTTTCTTGGTTCGAATCCTCCTGTAATTTAAAGTTCATGAGCAATATTTATTAATGGATTCTAGTAAAGATTTAGCATTTGTCTTGAAACAGTGAATTCAGAATTCGTTTAGGTTTTCCGGTGTAGTTTTAAATACGGTGTAGTTAGAATAAAGAAACCTGTTGAATAAAAGAAAAGAGAAAATGCAGACAGATTGTTGTTAGTTTTCCAGCAGTTACGCCAGTTCAGTTTATACTCTGTCAGGTTTTCTGCTCTACTTCTCTCAATACTCTACTGACTTGGGCTAATATATAATGTCTACCTCCATTTTTATTGTCAGTGCGATTTTCTTCTTTCTATTCCATTCGTTATTCTATTTTCCTCCTCCTACTATGTTTTTTAACTCTTCTTCCGCTTATTATAGTCATTTTTTACGATTAATTCTTGTATTCTCCTGGTTCTCTGTTCTTATCTATCATCAACATTAAACTTATTAAATCACCATCTCCTCCTTATTTTTACCATTCTCCCTTAAGAATAATTACTATTGGAGAAATACTGTGTGAAGGATATGAACCAATTTAGAGAAAAAAAATAAAAACTTACACTAGTCATTACTATGCATTAAATGAACGGGCAAGGTTGAGACAAGTCCACTCTGACACTTTACACTGGATCTTTGAGATCAAAGATTTAGAGTTTTTCTCTATTTCTTGATTCTTCTCCCTTTCTCCTCCCACTTTCTGTTTTTTCTTCCTATCCCTCCCACTTTATGAGCTTTTCTCCTTCCAGATAACAGTTGGGCATCCACATCGTTTTCCAAGAGTTTCTCACTCATTTTTGTTAGTTAGTTCGCTTTTCAGTTCCACCTTGGGTCTATTTTCTGGTACTTATACTAGTGGATCCATTGGATCTCACTCTTCGATCCACTCCTAAGAATTTCTTCTATTATTTGATAATCAAGTTTAGTGAATTTTTTGTCATCTTCATACAAATATCTATAAACTAGTGAAGTTTTTATTTTTATTTTGTGTTGTCGTTTATATTATTTTCTATATTGGTGAAAGTGAATGTGCTTATAGTTGTTGGTGATAGTGATAATAATAGTTTTAATCCATTATGTTTTTGTACTGATTCTCTAACTAAACATTAACTTGTTGAAATAGTTTTCAATAAATCAAATCAAATTAGAAATAATAATTTCAATCTATATTATTGATTTAATACTAAATTGACTCGTTGATATAGATAATGAAAAATAACACAACTACTCTTAAAATGATGACAACTAGTATTAACGATTGATTGTCATTGTTATCTTGTATCAACTTTATCTGATATTTCATCATTCCAATAAGCAATCATTACTTCAATAATGTTACAAACTTGAAAAGACTAGTTCTTCTGCGTTTATGTGGCTTGTGTCCTGCATCTTCATCATAATTAATTTATGTATCTATAACTGTTTTGTGTCCAATCACTATCTTCATCCCAATTCATTCTGCTACCTATCCTTATGTTTTCTTCAATACCGTATTGAAATAATCAATTCACATTCATAACACTTCTTGTGCCGTCTTTTCAATTTATGGCTTCATTGTATGATTATCTCAATGTTGTAGATTTGATTCATTTGTAGATGATGTGAGTTGTAACTCATTTGTAACGGCACGACTGTCAATAAATTTTTGTCATTCAACAAAGACAATAGATTACAATTTACTTGAAGTTATGAAAAATAATTAATGACATTTGAATTTAATCTACAGTATAACTAACTAGTGTTCAATCTAACCTCCATCATTATCATTAATTTGATGTATAGCACGATTAAAAATAAATAATGAGTTTAAATTCAATTTAACCAATAACTCTTATTTAGTAGCTTTACTTTTCCATTTTTATTTTATTATGTTATGGAGTTGAAATTTCTCATTTTCTGTTTCAGGTTGTTGAGTTTAAGGGAAAGAGTCTTCCGTGCTGTGACAATATGTAGGGTATGACAATTCAAAAATGGCTTCGGCTAATCCATCGTTGGATGGTAATAGCAATAGTGGTAAGACAATAATTTATACTGCAAATACAACTTATTCTGAAAAATTGCATAGGTCTTTCAGACTTTGATAGTGATTGAAACCTGTAGGTATTTTTCTAAAAAGAAATTTCACAGAAATTCCTCTGTCAATTGATTACTATTTTCTTTCCAGTTATATTCATCCCATTCTCATAAAATAACCATTATTTAATAGCACTTATGATTTCTCTGGTACCTTTTCAACTTAGCATTTGAATTTTCACATTCTTGTTGATTTACTGTGCATGACGTTGGACTTTTATCCACTGCTCAGTAAAAGTGTTTTTAAATTAGTTTTGGGGTCGTTTTAGCTGTTATGATTATAGCCTACGCCCAAAGACGATATTATTCATGGATATACATGTCTATGTGTTACAGTATTTCATGGACATACTATACATTTGGAATATTTTATTTTTGATTTGAAAGCCTTTGGCTCTTTTGTACTATTTTATGATTTTTCAGATGATTATGAATTACATGTTAATCGGTATGACATTCAAATAATTATGCCTGGTCAGAAATCACAGCAAGCTCTTCATTCATGTAATTTGATTGTGAATATTTTAATTGTTAATTAATGTTTTAATTGTGTTGTAATACAATAGACTCAATTTTATTCAATTTGTGTGACAAATTGGCTTTTCTACATGGGAGACCGTTCTTGGTCTCCTCCTATTGGTAGTATTCATAAAAATGATCTTTTAAAATCATTCAAATAAATCAAGTTTAAAATAAATCCGTCTTATATGCAAATGATACAACACTGCTAAGCTCTAATATATCTCCTAATATTAATTCAATAATAACAAACCATATAAAAGATAGAGCTGACTTATGGCTCTCTGTAAACGTGCTGTATGTGAATGAGAACAAAACTGAACTATTAATTACGTCTAGCTCTTGTGTGAATTGTCAACAAGAGTCTTTTAAACTACTAGGAATAAACCTCGATCCAAAGCTTATTTGGAGAAGTCGTACTGACGCACTTTGTACCCGATTATCTTGAGTAATATTTATATTTAGGAAGTTGAAATCTTCTACCATCGGTAGTCTTGCCCTAAATGTATATTTTGCAATATTGCACTCTCACCTTCAGTATTCTATGGGGAAATCCTAGTGTTGCAAACGAGGTCTTTCTCTGTCAAAAAAGAGAATTGCGTGCAAGTCTTATCTGAGCATCAGGAAGTCCTGTAAGCCTTTTTTCATTTACAATGGTGTATTGAAACTTCATGTGTCAATAATGGATTGTAAAATGTTTTCAAATTGAACCTCAATTTAATAGGAAGCATTCGCGAGCATAAGATTCGAAACACACGAGGCGTTTTTATATGATTTGCAAATCAATAAAAGTTATTCATGGAGCATAACTTACATTGCGGATGTTTGTAGTCTAAATAGAAAATAAGCAGATTTGGACTAATGCATGTTGTGCTTTCCATTACTGTACAATATGAAATGATTGTTTTTTTGCAGACAGCCTGACCCGGAACTTCTCGCTAGTTAACAATGAGCGCAATCGCACAGCTCATTCTAATCAGGAACAAGACAATTCCCCCCGAGACTATGACGGCCTGAAGCAGCAATGCGACATGGCCATGCATGAGCTGCAACTTCTCAGACGGTCAGACTAACTACATTTCATTACTCATTCATTATTGATATGTATATGTATGGTGATATGTATGTTGACTTGTGCTATATTATGTCTTTCACGAGAGTTGCATTGTGTATGTTGTGTAATACTCAGTTGAATTTTGTTGAGTATTATTCAATACAATATTTATCATGGTTTTTAAAATTTCTTAATCATCTATAATTCATTCATTCATTCACTAATTTATCATACCTTTACCTAAGCTTATACTTGTAATATTAATTGATGCATCCTTATTCTATTATTTTACAATAGGAAAAATTATTTCTTGAATATATCATAATCTTGATCTTTAATCTTTGTGATCAAGGAAGCATTTGCTGGTGATGCCATTAATCTTCTTGTTTGACTTTACAACCCAGTACGGGTCACAGCTTCGCTCAATCCATGCACCTGATGGTATCAGGTGTCCTGCCCATCTTAGACTCTGCGTACTCTCATCACTGTGACTATATCAGCTTGTTGGTGCAACTGGTACAGCTCTTCATTATGCCGCCTATGACAGACTCCTGCTTCTTGAACACCTCCAAAGATTCTCCTCAGGACCCTCCTTTCAAAGACACCCAACATTTCATCTTCACTCAGTGGAGTTGCACAAGTCTCACTGCCATATAGGAGTCACAATCTCTGTCCTCTATAACAGTATCTTGACCTTCATGCTCAGATATCGACTTTTTATCAGACTGGACAGTGCATAATAGCATCTGTTTGCCTGCATGATTCTTCGCCTCACTTCGCTTGATGTGTTGTTTCTAGAATTGATGGAAGATCCTAGTTACAGAAACTCCTTCACTAGCTCAAAATGTTACCCTGGATTTCCATGCTTTGTCCGTTTAAATCAATTCCGGAATTGGAGGCCATCATGACTATTCATTTTGCTTCATTTATTACCAGGCCAATATTCTTTGAACCTACTTTCAGACTTCTGTAGGCTTCAGTCACAGCTGAGGAGACCGAAATGCGATATCTTCAGCATATGCTAATATTTATGTCAATCGGTTATACAGGATTACCTCTTGTGCTGATTTTTGAATCTCTCACCACCTTTTCCAGAGCTAGGTTGAATAGAAGGTATGAGAGGGCATCACCCCGCCTTACTCCATTTTTCATTTCAAAAGGCTCTGATAAATTGTTTTTATTTGGACACAGCATATGACCTCCTTCTTTGTCTTGTGAACAAGTCTCAGCAGCTTTTTTGGAATGTTTATTTCCAACATGGCATATATCTTTCTCCTGATTATACAATCATATGCTGATATGCCTGATATCCTCCTACAGCCTTGTCTGTGTAGGGTCGGAACTTTGAATATAGAATATTCGAAAGCCCATTCACATTGTACCCTTCAATAGTGTTATGACTCTGTAATTCCCACATTCCAATCTATCTTCCTTTTAATGTAGACTATTTTAAATTCCATTAACACTTGAGAATATAATCATTTAGTTTAGTATGATTCGAAATTCAAATCTATTTCCACAAAGAAAAAATACAAGAAAAAGATGCAATGCAAATACAAACCAAAATACAACTCCTTAAAATATTGAACAATGTAAATTAAAAAAAAAAAATGTAAGTGCAAAATGTATTGTTAGAACAGGACACTTGATACAATACCTGGTACATAATATTATAAGTAATACATTGCTTACGAATTATTGTAAGGTTTGAAATTTAGCATATGAATTTATTATCATTATATCTGTTTCTATGTGTTGCATTATCTATTTTTGAAAACTTCTTTCTAAATCCATTGAAATATTTAACGATGCACATACAGTTGGCGGATGGTCATAACTTCTAGCTCACTAAAAGCATATCGAAGGGTACAATAACGGGCGATTTATTTCTCCACCATTTAACCAACTGCTAGAATATCATTACTGTATAATAATTGGGCACACTTTTTGGACAGTTTCATTCTTCAAATTTCCTTCTGCTATTCAGTTCTTCGATCAATATTTGCAGTAGCAGAAGTCTTTAGTTTCATTTATTTAGCTTTCATTGGATATTTGAGATAATTATTATACAGTAACTAAGTATTTATTTTGTGTTATTCCATTGTATGCAAGTTTGTAATGATGGTTTGTAGGCAGCAGAACGACACAATACGGCGGTGCGAGTTGACGATGAAGGAGCTGGAGTATTACAGGGGGCAGCACCACGCGGCCATGACGCAGCTGGAGGCGACCACCCAGGAGTCGAGCAGTTTGCGTAGCAAGTACACCGAACTTGTCTCCGACAAGCAGCGGCTCGACCGCGAGGTCACCGAACTCAGGTCCAACCAACAGCAGGTCTGTGGTCGTCATTCTTCACCTATATATTTCCAAAACAAATGGACTCAATTCAATGGAAATGACAAAACATGAATAAACTAGTGATCAATTATAGTTTTCCTAAAGGTGCGTACAGACTTGAGCAAGTCAGTTCACACCTTAATAAATATATAAGCTTCAAGTATCTCCGACGTAGAGTTTGGAAAATGTCAGTTTGTTCTCCAAGTGATATAAAATGATTATACACATACGAATTCTTCATAAGTTTTGTCGGAAAGTCCCAAGAAGTGTAGCGGCTGGAATGAATGCGATTTCCACTTGAATCTGAGATTCTGCTTCAACCTTTATCACGTACACCCTGATTACCTTCAGAGGTAGGTGATTGATACCCAGGTGTTGCTCCTGGACGACTTAGCTCAGCCGTAATGTGGGCGGGGAAAGGAGGCAAGTCGACGTTTTTCTTCTTTCTTCTCTGTACCATCGCTGGCGTAGACAGCACCTCCTGGTGCTTGTGACGGCGTGGAGGTCGCTCTCTGCTCTGATGACACCACTTCGAGGTAATTTTGTATTGGCTTCACGGCCTCAGTTCTGCTCAATTATAATAGGAAGAGGAAGTACGGACGGCAGCCAACGGGCCGCTGTGCCAGGAGAGAAGGGACGGCAGCCAACGGGCCGCTGTGCCAGGAGAGAAGGGACGGCAGCCAACGGGCCGCTGTGCTAGGAGAGAAGGGACGGCAGCCAACGGGCCGCTGTGCCAGGAAAGAAGTGACGGCAGCCAACGGGCCGCTGTACCCGGAAAGAACGGACGGAAGGGATGGCAGCCAACGGGCCTCTGTACCTGGAGGAACGAACAGAAGGGACGGCAGCCAACGGGCCGCTGTACCCGGAGAGAACGGACGGAAGGGATGGCAGCCAACGTGCCTCTGTACCTGGAGGGAACGGACAGAAGGGACGGCAGCCAACGGGCCGCTGTACCCGGAGAGGATGGACGGCAGCCAACGGGCCGCTGTGCCAGGAGGGGAGAACAGGGACGTACGGTAGCCAACAGGCCGCTGTACAAGGAGGAGGAAGGTTAGGAGCGAAATGCTATGGGGCTCGTCCGGCGTTTAAATACTCTCCCAAAGTAGAGGGGATGGAGATCAGCCGCCGCTAGAGGCAGTGAGAATCCTCTCGATGCGCGGAAGATGGTACGCCATCGGTACCCTCCTTATCACCGCGTTCAGCCAGCTTGCTGATAGCCGAGCGTTTTTTAATAATATTATTAATCATTTTCTCGTCACAATTTTACTTTGTGACACCTTCTGGTTTGGTCAGAAAATTGAGAAAGGAGTAGTCTGTTGAACACGATGCACGGTTAGTACGTATCTACAATGTAAATTTTTCTATCCGATCAATCGTATCCTTGAAGGAATATAGAAGTGTCTTTTTTGTAAAGGATGTCTTATAATATAACCAAGGGCCATATCCGTAAACGATTCCTAAGAATTGTGTGAGTAAATTTATTAGCCCATCATGCTTTGGTTGACCAGCAACCAATAACAGGAACCAGGCAAAACAATTCTATTAGCTAATACAATCTTACACATTAGCTACCAAAGTTTGTTTGTGTATGCATATTTTCGAGAATCATATATAGATTATGGTCTTTGGTTATTATATTTTTAAAAGAGCCATTTCAAAATGCAATTTAACCACATGGTGGATCGGCTTAAAAATTAACATTGTTCGCAATTCACAAAATCTGGTGTGGCGCACTCACACAACTTTCCTTGCCGTGATGAGAATTGATCACCTGACGCTAGTGTTCACGCGCATCACAAGTCTAACTTACTTATGAAGAAAGATCTGAGCCAGCTGGTGACAGGACAATAACGCTGGAGACATACGAGGTCTGCTATCTCTTCATAGTGAATCATTCAATAGAATCTACAGTTGCCAACAGTTTGTAATTGGATAATCACATTTTCTCGGATTTCGAGCTTATTTTCAATTTTAGGTAAAAATGTTACTAAACATTAATTGTAGAGATTTTCATGCTCAATCTTTTCCTCTCAAATTTTTGTTTAAATTGTATCTGAAGCCTGATGATTGGGAATCTAAAATCAAACTTTGCATAGATGGGGCGGAGCTCCTGAAATTTTTACAGATATGGGACTTGTGGGACTATCTCGAGTATAACTTTAATCAAAATCGTTGGAGCCGTTTTTGAGAAAATCGCAAAAAACCCTGTTTTTGACAACATTTTCTTCATTTTAGTCGCCATCTTGAATTGCATTTGATTGAAATTGTTCGTGTCGGATCCTTATAGTGTAAGGACCTTAAGTTCCAAATTTCAAGTCATTCCGTTAATTGGGAGATGAGATATCGTGTACACAGACGCACATACACACACACACACACACACACACACAGACACATACATACATACCCAATACATACATACTGTAAGCAATATATGGACGGCGGGAGAAGCCTCCACCAAATATGTAAGCAAGATATGCCTACACCCAATATGTAAGGGGAAAAACTATGACAACAAGAAAAGAATAGAATAACTAGAACTTCAATGAGTCTTTAACATATTTACATTTGAACAAAACAAGATTAATTTGATTATAAAACAATATTTTATATGAATTAATGGGGAAACACTCGCTTGCTGCTAATGAGGATTCAATGTTTGTGGTTATGAAAAATTTAAGAACAATGATTCAGTAGTCACCTACCTTTTTGAAATAGCTTCCCACTTTGGCATCCACTGTTATTTCGCGGCGTTAATTATTAATTAAAAATCAAGATAACTGATCCAATGAAATGGGTTCAGATCCCGTCCTATTCAATAATACAATTCTTTTTAAACTGCCCGAACTGCGACAGGAAAACTATTATAAAACAAGAGCAAATCTATCCCCTTCACCAGAACAGCCGGACTTTACTCACAGTCCTAACGAACGAGCTCACACACCGACTCACACCCTCACACTGACCAAAAGTAAAATTTTGGGTATTAAATATAACTCAGTCAATGTCAAACATGTAAGCCATCTCAAGTACATATTTTTATCTGTCGCACAAGCGGCACGTTTGTTATTAAAAACAAAAGAGAAGCTACATTAATTTTGACAACAAATGAAATAAACAATCTTTCTGTCGATGACAAAAATTGTTCAAAGACAAAAACACTGTTCATTAAACTTTTCTAAATTAAAACTCTAAAATCCTGATCAATATGAGATAAATATATGATTCATATATATGTCCCATATGACCAGGTGACAATACATACATACATACATACATACATATCACGCGCATCACAAGTCTAATGTATCTATGCATACATACATACAGACCAATACCCAAAAATCAGTTTTTTGGACTCAGGGGACCTTGAAACGTATAGAAGTATAGAAATTGGGGTACCTTAATTTTTTTCGGAAAGCAATACTTTCCTTACCTATGGTAATAGGGCAAGGAAAGTAAAAACAACGACAGAATGAAAGATAGAAATATCTAGTTTATCCTGTACTTTAAATAAATACTTTGAACTACTAACACATCAATGTGTGAGTACTTGAATATTCCGTTTGACATAGTTTCGTGTAAATCCTTGTTAAGTTTTTCTTGTGATATAGCATACAATGGTTAGAGTAATGTTGTCCGAACTATATTATATCGACTGTTATGGATTGCTCTTGACACTTTTTTGAGTCTTCTGCAATGAAAAATCATTGTATTTGCTGTAAACAAGTTACCGTCCAGTTGATGCATTATGTACTAATGTTTCCAATTCGTTTTTGTCGCAGGATGTGATAGTCCCTGAAACAAGCACCGGAGACTCGATCAATCAACACTACATAACCGCGTTGAAGAAGTACGATGCCATGAAGGAGGAGTACGATGCTCTCAGGAAACGCTATGACGATCTCATTGCTTCGCATTCTTCGGCTGTCGATAAGCTCGAACTCACTCAGGTTAGATGCCCTGAATTTCTACAAATTAGAGGCTAAATTGATCTACAATCAGTAGCAGCTTAGAAGTTTCAGAATAATAACATTGTCCAAGATTTCCTATTTTGAGTTGTTTGATCTATTTCAAATCAGTTTTATTTTTGTGATTAATTATCTACTCTTTGGGACCTGTTTCACTAGAATATAATATATTCTATAAAAACATAGTTATAGCTATAGAGGCTGTATAATCATGTGATCATGTGATAGTAATCTGTATAATTATGCGATTATAGTCGCTATAGTAATATTATAGCTATAAGTTATTCATGCACACACAAGAGAGCATTATTCTATTAATTGCTAATCTATGCTCGTATACACACACTTGACAGCTGTGTTATTTTTGTCATCTGTGAGATAGTAGCGCGGTTGCAGAAAATCCGGTTGAATTTTAATCGTGAATAATTTCACGAGAACCAATCAGAGAAGGCTTTTTCGAAAAGAAGGCTTCTCTGATTAATGACTATTAAAATTTAACCGGCTTTAGTGCAACCGGCACAGTATCTGGGAATAGAAAATTAAAAACTCTGAATGTCCATGACATGCTTATATATTCCTCAAATTAATTATTTAAAGTAGATTATTTGATCTGATTGTATTTCGCCATTAACATTATCAGTATTATCTATTTTCAAATTTCTCTCCCAACCTCTTTCAAAGGAGATTAATTATTGTAAATTCTATTTATGTAGTCTTGTGGATTATATATGAAACCGCTTGTTTTTGGTTGAGAAACTTTATTTATTTGTAAATCATTCATTGGATTACTGCTCATTTTGTTCATAAACGTTTTCAATTTGTTCATCTGATTATGAAATGCTAAATCAGTCATTTTGATTTTAAATTGTTATACTTTTAGTTTTGTCATTAATTTGTCAATATTTTCTGTGTTTTTGATAAGTCAATGTTGTGGTAGATATCCATATTCAATGATAACTACTTAAAATTGTCAAAACCACTGAATGTGTCAATTATTTTTTCAGATTCGATTACAGTTAATGATATAACTTTTCGATTGCAGTCCTCCAATCAATGATATAACTTTATCCATTGTATCACTCTACACTCCATTATACCTCTATACCTTCTTCTTCATCTATTACTTACACTTGTAGGATCGATGGCTTCATGCATAGCCACCTACATTTATTAGAGGTGGCTATGCTTCATGTCATGAGTAAAATAGAAAAACAAAACTAGAAACACATTATTGATCGAGATGACAGTGATCAAATTAGAATCGAAAATATTTTCATTCAAGGCCTTGCTCTTCAACTGAATAGTACTTTGCAGTACTCCAATCAATGATATAACTTTTCGATTGCAGTCCTCCACTTATACTATTCTTGACCTAGCTAGTTTTGTCTATTCGTGGCCCAATAGATTCCCTATAGCCCCTCATGGCGGCTATGTTACTCGTAGACAATCTGAGAGATTTTTGCTAGAACCACCTTGTAGAACAGCGGCTGCCAGTGCTCATGCAGCGTATTATGGTCCTAGACTTTTGAACCGTCTGTTGCTTGAAGTTTCTGGAGCATCCCAATGTATACCAATTTGTTATTATTCTTTCACTTTCAAAACTTTTAGACAGTATCTTCGACACTACTTATTAGGGAGACAAAATGAAGACTAATTTTGATTTATTTCTCAAATCTGTTTGTAAATCTCAATTCTACTCTTCAAATACATATCTTACTTAGTATAACAGAGCAGAACAGAATTTGTTGTTTTATTTTTAAATATTGGTGATCTTTATCTTTGATGTAGAACATATAGTTGAATCTCAATTAGGCCTATACTGATTACAAGAGCAACATTTGTATGAAAATAGCATAAGAGAATGGAATTTTCTTTCTTCTTAGTAGAGATACACAACTCATGTTAAACGGTGAGCTGTATCAGAAAATATCATCAATTGACATTTCTGCTTCAAGTCTTCCTAATATTACGTGGATAGATGGTGTGCCAGGGTGTGGAAAGACGTTTGAAATACTGAACCAGCATAAACCAGGAATAGATTTAGTTCTCAGTCAAACAAGAGCAGGAATCAAAGACATCAGAGAGGCTGTCATTCATAAGTACGGTAAGGATTACTGTAGAAAGATAATAAGATCAGATTACAGAACCGTTTCATCTTTCATTATAAATGGAGTGGGCAAGAAATATCATCGTGTCTTTATAGATGAGGCTGTACTGATGCATGCTGGCTACATTGGTTTCATTGCGAAATTATCAGGATGCTCCGAAGTTTTCCTACTTGGTGATTCTAAACAGATTCCTTACATCGAAAGGAGTGGACTGAAAGTTAGATGGTCTCATCCTTCAGTTTTTTGTGAGCCCACACGGAAAGTGACTTTAACTAGAAGATGTCCGATCGATGTATGCTGCGCACTATCCAAATTCTATGGTAAAATTGAAACAACTAGTGGAACTCTTCGCTCAATTAGGAAGACCATCTTTAACGGCGGTCTTCCACAGCTTGATCCAGAAACACTTGTATTAACATACACGCAGAATGAGAAAAAAATTATTCAAGAGTTACTAGGTGACAGGATTGATAAAACAATAAAAAATCACACGATACACGAAGCACAAGGTCTTACTTATAGAAATGTTATTCTAGTGAGGACAAATTCAAAGGATCTAGAGATCTATAACAGTGAAAGTCATGTGATTGTAGCACTCAGTAGGCACACTCATAGTTTCAACTATCTAACAACAGCGGAGAATGATCTCATATCATTGCTTATAAAAAACACATTAAGCTTTGATGATAAATATATAATGAGATGGCAGAGGAAAATAGAGGAGAACAAGCATGGAGGGGTGCGTATGAATAAGCATGATGATGAGTAATAATAACGTGCTGGATGTGGCAAATGAACTTGATTCCGTGGATGAGATAGAGGACAGTGTGATTGAGGATAAACAACAACTCCACGTTGCTCTTCAACACTCTAATATAACTGTATTTTCTCTCAATATCAGAAGTATTAGGAAGAACTTCGATGACCTGATGATTCAACTACAGGATATGTCCCATGATTTCGATATAATAATACTAACAGAATGCTGGATCAAAAGAGATTATACACAGAAGCAACTGAAGGACTACAATATTTTTCACTCTTTGAATAATCGTACTCAAAATGATGGAGTAATTGTATATGCAAAGGAAAATCTCAATGTACAATCGGTAGAACTAAATATCAGACAGGCCAACGTTCTTCATCTACGACTTCAAACATCAAAGGAGAGATATAATATATTAGCAGTGTACAGATCACCTTCCTACGCCAGCATAACAGAGTTTTTAGAGGACTTTGAAACAGTGCTTGGTAGACTGAGAGGTCAACTTATTATTTGCGCAGGAGACTTCAACATTAATACGCTACAGCCACATCAGCATTATCAACTTGATGATTATTACGACTTATTGAGTGAACACGGTTTGAAGAACTGCATTAAAAAGGCTACCAGAGTAACAGCGGGAACGTCTTCTTGTTTGGATCATATGTTGACCAACTGTAAAAGTAAAATCCATCCAATCGTGTATCACTCGAGTATCACAGACCACTTCATTACAATTCTTGGACTGGAAGAACATCAGTTAGACAGAACAAATGGGGATGAACAGAGCTCAACTAACTGTCAACTCTCATCTAACTGTAAATCTGTCAACTTGAACGGCTTGAGGAGAGGACTGCGAGTGGAACAATGGACGGAGGTTTTTGAGTCAAATAACACAGACTCAGCTTACGAAAAGTTCCTAGAAATTCTACAAAAACATATGGAGAGCAATACACATCATTACAGACAAAAGAAGAGGATCAAGAGCATAAAACCATGGATAACACGAGGACTTATCTCAGCTATAAGAACAAGGGATTCTCTAAATAGAAGAAGGAAACTGGACCCAGAGAACGGAGAACTCGCTAACTACTACCGAAGATACAGAAATACACTGACGTCACTCATCAAACTACAAAAGAAAATTATTTCAAGATAGAAATAGAAATAGAAATAGAAATATATTTATTAGCCGATAAATACTTAAAATAGTACAGTGGGCCATGTCACATATAAACATCTCAATACAAAAAAAAAAAAAAAAAAAAATACAGGTTACAACATACCTATAAACATCAATCAATAATTATAACACAACAATTCTCGTAATTATATAAATATATCATCAGCTTGGAAGAAATTATTTATAACATCACAAGGGAGATCAAAGAACTCTCCAACACTGTACAGTGGGTTCTCTAAAAGCATCCTTTTCACTTTTGGAAAGAGATGCAACTAAATGAAGCAAACAATGATGTAAGAAAGACATGGAAAATAATCAAGGATGCTACAGATTCAGATCAGAAAAAGGATATACAACTGAATGCTTTGAAAATTAATGGTGACATAGTCACACTGAAAGATAATCCTAAGAACTATTGAGTCATGTAAATATTTCTTTGTTAATATTGGAGAGAGTATGGCTAACAAAATATCTGAGAGTCTGAATAAAAATATTAACGAAATTATAGCAGATAATGTACCAGAATTGCATGTACAGAGTAATATGTTTCTTTTCCCCATAGATGAAAAGGAAATAATAAACACAATTGATTCTTTACACATCAATAGTGCACCAGGCCTAGATGGATTAGATAACAGGACCTTGAAAGGAATAAAAGATTTAATTTCTAAGCCTTTAACTCATATTTTTAATCTGAGCTTGTTATATGGTACTTTTCCAAGAGCAATGAAGCAAATCTGTGTCAGACCTATACATAAAGCAGGCGATAAACTAATTATTAGTAATTATAGACCTATTTCACTGATTAGCAATGTATCAAAAATTTTAGAAAAACTAGTTAAATCAAGATTAATAAGCTTTTTAGAAATTAATAATATTCTTTCTCCTAACCAATTTGGCTTCCGCAAAGGTATAAGTACAGAATTAGCTGTACTAGAATTATCAAAATTTGTAACTAGCAATTTAGAGGAAAAGAATAAATGTCTAGCAGTATTTTTAGATTTAGCAAAGGCCTTCGACTCTGTTTCCCATGACTTATTAATAAAAAAGCTTGAGGCAATAGGTATAAGAGGAGTGCCACTTGAATGGTTCAGATCCTACCTCAGCAATCGACAGCAAAAAACAAAGGTTGAGAACCATATGAGTGCAGAGGGTTCCATGAAGTTTGGAATACCTCAAGGAACAGTTTTAGGACCAATTTTGTATTCGATCTTTGCAAATGAGTTGTGCTCCATTCAAATTCAAGGTAGAGTTATAGCCTTTGCTGACGATACAGCACTCCTTTTTCAAGGAAAAAACTGGGAAGAAGTGTTCCAAACAGCAGAGATAGAACTCACAAAAATCACTAGTTGGTTAAGAAATAACTTATTGTCATTGAATTCAGAAAAAACAAAATTTTTAGCTTTTTCTTTAACAAATAGCACAAAACCACACATGACAACAATGAAGCTCCATAATTGTGATAGAAATTGTAACAATAATTGTAATTGCCCACTAATAGAACGCTCTGACAATATAAAGTATTTAGGAATAATAGTAGATGATTCATTGAAATGGAACAAACACATAACATATACAACTGCCAAAATAAGGAAGCTTATATACAAATTCTATCAATTAAGGCGTATCATAGACAAAGAAATGTTAAAAACTGTATACTTAACATTAGTTGAATCTCTTTTAAGGTACGGTCTGTTAGTTTGGGGTGCAGCTAACTTCAGTTTTATAGATCCATTATTTAAAACTCAAAAACGCATTTTGAAAATAATGGGAAACAGGGAAATCCAGTTTTCAACTGTAGAATTATTTATAGAAAATAGAGTACTCAGCGTTAGGCAATTGTATATATTATTGTTATTAGGGTATATGAAAAAACATCAAAATAGGAACCATATCATAAATCATAGCCATAATACTAGAATAAGAGAACGTTACAATCAAGAAGTACCAAGAATGAATACAGCGTTTGGGCAAAGATCACTAGGATATTTAGGGCCTAAAATATCTAATAGAATACCATTAGAAATCAAAGGAGAGGAAAATTTCAATAGGTTCAAAAGAAAAATTAGACATTGGTTATTCAGTATTGGGATACAAAGTAGTGAGGAACTAATAGTAAGTAGGATTTAGATTTAAGCAGTATTCTTTTTAATAAGGTAATTTATATGTAGAAAATAGTACCTCGGTTTAGTATCTTTGTACTAGGTGATGCTTAGGGTAATAGATATAGTTTTAGATTTTTGGAATTTTTGTATTATCTGTTGTAGCATAAATTAGTATTAATTTGATGATAACCTCGACACATATATTATATAGTGAGGTATCATTTTTGTAAACACTGAATATTGTTATATTTTTGAAAATATATGAAAAAAATATGTAATGTATGAATTTATGAATAAACTCCTCTGGATGTGTCGTCCAACATCCAGAGAATTATTATTAATGGTTAGAGTAATGTTGTCCGAACTATATTATATCGACTGTTATGGATTGCTCTTGACACTTTTTTGAGTCTTCTGCAATGAAAAATCATTGTATTTGCTGTAAACAAGTTACCGTCCAGTTGATGCATTATGTACTAATGTTTCCAATTCGTTTTTGTCGCAGGATGTGATAGTCCCTGAAACAAGCACCGGAGACTCGATCAATCAACACTACATAACCGCGTTGAAGAAGTACGATGCCATGAAGGAGGAGTACGATGCTCTCAGGAAACGCTATGACGATCTCATTGCTTCGCATTCTTCGGCTGTCGATAAGCTCGAACTCACTCAGGTTAGATGCCCTGAATTTCTACAAATTAGAGGCTAAATTGATCTACAATCAGTAGCAGCTTAGAAGTTTCAGAATAATAACATTGTCCAAGATTTCCTATTTTGAGTTGTTTGATCTATTTCAAATCAGTTTTATTTTTGTGATTAATTATCTACTCTTTGGGACCTGTTTCACTAGAATATAATATATTCTATAAAAACATAGTTATAGCTATAGAGGCTGTATAATCATGTGATCATGTGATAGTAATCTGTATAATTATGCGATTATAGTCGCTATAGTAATATTATAGCTATAAGTTATTCATGCACACACAAGAGAGCATTACTCTATTAATTGCTAATCTATGCTCGTATACACACACTTGACAGCTGTGTTATTTTTGTCATCTGTGAGATAGTAGCGCGGTTGCAGAAAATCCGGTTGAATTTTAATCGTGAATAATTTCACGAGAACCAATCAGAGAAGGCTTTTTCGAAAAGAAGGCTTCTCTGATTAATGACTATTAAAATTTAACCGGCTTTAGTGCAACCGGCACAGTATCTGGGAATAGAAAATTAAAAACTCTGAATGTCCATGACATGCTTATATATTCCTCAAATTAATTATTTAAAGTAGATTATTTGATCTGATTGTATTTCGCCATTAACATTATCAGTATTATCTATTTTCAAATTTCTCTCCCAACCTCTTTCAAAGGAGATTAATTATTGTAAATTCTATTTATGTAGTCTTGTGGATTATATATGAAACCGCTTGTTTTTGGTTGAGAAACTTTATTTATTTGTAAATCATTCATTGGATTACTGCTCATTTTGTTCATAAACGTTTTCAATTTGTTCATCTGATTATGAAATGCTAAATCAGTCATTTTGATTTTAAATTGTTATACTTTTAGTTTTGTCATTGAATTTGTCAATATTTTCTGTGTTTTTGATAAGTCAATGTTGTGGTAGATATCCATATTCAATGATAACTACTTAAAATTGTCAAAACCACTGAATGTGTCAATTATTTTTTCAGATTCGATTACAGTTAATGATATAACTTTTCGATTGCAGTCCTCCAATCAATGATATAACTTTATCCATTGTATCACTCTACACTCCATTATACCTCTATACCTTCTTCTTCATCTATTACTTACACTTGTAGGATCGATGGCTTCATGCATAGCCACCTCTAATACATTTATTAGAGGTGGCTATGCTTCATGTCATGAGTAAAATAGAAAAACAAAACTAGAAACACATTATTGATCGAGATGACAGTGATCAAATTAGAATCGAAAATATTTTCATTCAAGGCCTTGCTCTTCAACTGAATAGTACTTTGCAGTACTCCAATCAATGATATAACTTTTCGATTGCAGTCCTCCACTTATACTATTCTTGACCTAGCTAGTTTTGTGTATTCGTGGCCCAATAGATTCCCTATAGCCCCTCATGGCGGCTATGTTACTCGTAGACAATCTGAGAGATTTTTGCTAGAACCACCTTGTAGAACAGCGGCTGCCAGTGCTCATGCAGCGTATTATGGTCCTAGACTTTTGAACCGTCTGTTGCTTGAAGTTTCTGGAGCATCCCAATGTATACCAATTTGTTATTATTCTTTCACTTTCAAAACTTTTAGACAGTATCTTCGACACTACTTATTAGGGAGACAAAATGAAGACTAATTTTGATTTATTTCTCAAATCTGTTTGTAAATCTCAATTCTACTCTTCAAATACATATCTTACTTAGTATAACAGAGCAGAACAGAATTTGTTGTTTTATTTTTAAATATTGGTGATCTTTATCTTTGATGTAGAACATATAGTTGAATCTCAATTAGGCCTATACTGATTACAAGAGCAACATTTGTATGAAAATAGCATAAGAGAATGGAATTTTCTTTCTTCTTGATATTGTAATGTAAAATTATAAAATCTAATTATGTTATTAATATTACGATGTATATTAGTATCTTATGCTATCCAACATTCTAGAGATACACCATCCCTCATCACAAGCTTTGCTCAAAGAGGGATGCAACAATATTATTTAGAATATGATATTTTATGTAAATATTCATTATTTTATAAAGAATTTGTATTTTATGTTTGTAAGTATGAATTGTATATTAATTTTTTGTTGACATTAATAAATTGAATTGAATTGACTTTAGCCACATAGCATTTGAGCCAGGTAATCATTGTGTACGTTCTGTGTACAGTAAATTGTTCCAGTTCCAATCGTAAATTGTTCCCATCACGTGACTAGTGCAAAATGTTCCCATGGAACGTAATTTCAAAATCGTTGGTTCAAGCTTTTGGCGCGCACATATAAAGTTGATTTACACTAAAATGTGTCGTTTACTAGCTGCGTGAATGAAGAAAGGCTGTTTTACAAACTTATCGTCTAGAAAAGTGTGCATTTCATTTATTCCATTACTCTCAAATTTTCTATAGAGAGAAATTAATTTAATGAATGGTTACCAAACATCATTTGTTGGTTATGTTTCTATGGTAAAGAAACAAACTATCGGCGCATGCGCAGAGAAGCAAGCAGACTACAATAATCGACCAATGAGAGCTCAGATAGTTGGAACTGTACCAGATCGGACAATGTGTACGTTCTGTGTACAGTAAATTGTTCCAGTTCCAATCGTAAATTGTTCCATCACGTGACTAGTGCAACATGTTCCCATGGAACGCCATTTCAAAATCTTTGCTTCAAGCTTTTGGCGCACACATATAAAGTTGATTTACACTAAACTGTGTCGTTTACTAGCTGCGTGAATGAAGAAAGGCTGTTTTACAAACCTACCGTCTAGAAAAGTGTAAAAATTCATTTAATGAATGGTTATCAAACATCATATTGTTGGTTATGGATTCTATGCTATGCTATGGTGAACAAACTATCAGCGCATGCGCAGAGAAGCAAGCAGACTACAATAGTTGACCAATGAGAGCTCAGATAGTTGGAACTGTACCAGGTCGGACAATTTACCACACTTCGACTGTGGGGCAGGATTTTGGAGCTGGAACAGGTTTCTGGAACAGAATCTGTCAAAATTCCTCCCATGGAACGCGGAACTTTTTTACTTGGTAAATTGTAAATCGGACAATTTACCACATTCCATGTACACAGAACGGGCCCAATTTACCAAGCTTCGACTGTGGGGCAGGATTTTGGAACTGGAACTGGTTTCTGGTACAGAATCTGTCAAAACTCTTCCCATGGAACGCGGAACTTTTTACCTGGTAAATTGTGAATCGGACAATTCACCACATTCCATGTACACAGAACGGGCCCAATGGGCCCGATACGTTACTGTATTATTCCTATTACGTGACTATATCACATGATATCTCATTTAATTACTTTGCTTTATTGTTAGTTGGTTGTGTTGTATGTGCAGAAGGTCCATTAAATTTACTAATAAAAGTATTTCAATAGGGCTACTTGATCAAATATAATTTAAATTTGTTGTTTGTGCAGGAGGAGCTAGGCCGGCTGAAGACGCAGTGCGAGGAGATGGTGAAGGAGCGCAACGTGGCGGTGCGGGAGAGGAACGGCCTGAAGCAGCAATGCACGGCAGCCATTCGCCAGTGGGACAACGCGCTCAGGGAGCTCAACGAGTGTCAGGAGGCTCTCGGCAAGGTCGTCTACTACTAACAAATTCATTTTAAATCGTGTCATGCAACAGCTTTTTTTCAATGGATTTTCACAATGATGGAAATCATTTAATAAATACAAATATAAATCTGAATACTCTTTTAATTTATTTTGTCACAACATGTTTCGGCTACTAAACATTTTGTTGTGACAAATAATTTAAAAGGGTACTCAGATTTATGTATTTTTTTATTTAAAAGTAACCCTAAAAAAGACAATGGAAATCATTGTATGACTATTGTCATTTTTATGTTAAAATTGTTACAAATTAAGAATTCATCTTATAATTATTATTTAACGAAAATCCCAAATAAATGCTACAAATCACCCCGAAGACTTCTGCTACTGCAGACATTGACAACAGGGTTAACAGCTAGATGGAAATTCGTTTAGAATTACTATCCAAAAATTAGTTGCCAGCCCGGGAATCGAACCCGGTACCTCCCAATTTGGATAGTAGTTCTCATCGAATTTCCATCTAGCTGTTAACCCTGTTGTCAATGTCTGCAGTAGCAGAAGTCTTCGGGGTGATTTGTAGCATTTATTTGGGATTTTCGTTAAATAGTAATTAGCATTTGAATAAATGCATTTTCTATTTAATTCCATCTGTAAACTGGTTGGCCGCTATGGCTTCGTATAAAATGAGCGCTGCTATCCAGAGATTGTCAGTTTGGTGTAAGGGTAAAGCATTCCTGACTGGCAATTGGGAGGTACCGGGTTCGATTCCCGGGCTGGCAACTAATTTTTGGATAGTAGTTCTCATCAAATTTCCATCTAGCTGTTAACCCTGTTGTCAATGACTGCAGTAGCAGAAGTCTTAGGGGTGATTTGTAGCATTTATTTGGGATTTTCGTTAATTAATTATTATATATTAATTAGCATTTGAATAAATGCATTCTCTATTTAATTCATCTTAATTCAAATCAATTTATTTCACCAAGAACACAAAAATCACAAAGTTGTTTGACCTTTGGGCAAAAACGATAATTATTGAGTTGAATTCTTGAATAATATACATGATTGTATGGGTTCTAGGTGCAACAACAACACGAGGAGGCGATGAAGGAGATCAACCAGGCGATGGCAGTACGCATCAAGGCCAGCAAAGACCTGAAGCGACTGACAGAGGAGCGCAACGCGGCCATGCAGGAGTACAGCCTCATCATGAGCGAGCGAGACACCGTGCACAAGGAGATGGAGAAGCTCAGCGAGGACCTCACGCAGGCGTTCAAGAAGAACAAGGCCCTCGAGATGGAGAGCAAGGAGAGTATGGAGGAGGTAAGCCAGAAAACCAACCAAAGCAACCAACATTCATTCAATCATTTCAAACATCATCGAACAAATGATTGACGAGTAAGTCTTTGATTAAAAATCTTGCAGATTGACAGAAAGGAGTATTAATGAATCAAGTATCAAGGAATCACTTGATCACACTATCAAAGAACTAAGCTATGCATTAGAATAGAATTGAATGACCTTTTTATTTGATGGCGTGGCGTGGCGAAGTTTGGACAGTCATGTCCACTCTACCACTTAACCCTGAGACAAACTGTCAAAGACCGTTCACACTGTTGAAGATTCTTGATTATTTTTCTATAAAATCAGAAGAGCTTGATTCTGTTTCTGGAATCTTCAACATTTTTTAGGAATATAAACGTGTCTGTATGATTCGTATTCATAAATGAGTATTTTTGTTCTACTCCAAATCTACTTAGAATCCATGTCTTCATCTCTTCAACCTCTATAATCATAACAAAACCTTCAATTATAATCCAAGTATAAGAACAATTATATATTATTTCTTCCATTACTTGAAAGAATTATGTCATGAAAATATAGATTAGTAAAAATATTCAGTTATAATGATAATTATCTAGAATGTGAAAACCTATTACATGTGATTGTATTGGGAAACTAGCGCTGTTGTACGAGGGTAATTTATTTCTGAACCTCCGATTGCCTTTTGAATGTTTAAATAATTGAACGTTAGCACTTGGCGGTACTCAAGTAAGGCGGCCTTGTTTCTGGATCTACTACTCGACAACAATTGATAATCTGGCCGCACCGATTACAGGTCATTTGATGAGGATGATGTGATAATAGCCCTACCGCTTATGATATGTGATTGGAGGTTGGAAAAAGGACTCGTATTTTGATATTCTCGATTTTCACGGTAACTGTCTGCTCAGCAGAACAGATATTCATTGAAAATTAGAGGTTTATTAAAAACTGTATTGAATGAAAGGTAGTCAAAATTCTATAATATGCTGCCTAGATATAAATGTTGAAAATATAAAGTAGACTTTTCCAAAAGTACATAATTCATTTTAATTTGTTTATTCTTATACTCGAATTCAATTTATTATTATTATGTATTTATACATTGATACATAGGCTACAATATCATTCTCAACTATGAATGATTGGGAAAGGAACAACAGGCTTAAAGCCCAATACTAAGTTAAAACAAATTTATGGCATACTTTCCAATTTTTATTGGAAAAACACTTTCAAGAAATTTGGAATAACAATAATGATTGTAATTTTGTTATTGTTGTTCGTTTTAGAAAAAAAGCGCTGTCCTACCAAATGGAAACGCTGAAACGTGAGATTGCGTCGGCGCTGCATGACAGGGATAAGGCGCTGAAAGAGTGCAACGACCTGAGGGAGAAATTTGGCGAGTTCACCGCCAAGGAGGACTCCCAACGGGAAGCCTTCAAGGCCAGGTTCGACTCCAACTACATTCGCGGAGAGAGGTTAGTCAATGAATTAAAATACATCATGCAAATCATCATTAATGCTGAAATAATTGAAATTAATCAGTTTACTTAGTGTTGGCTAGTTGTTTATGAAGAAGTATCATAATAGTAGAGCTGAGTACAGACGCAGCCACGAACACTCGCTACTCACAAGCCATTCACGATCAGTTGCTCGTTGATTTCAACGATCCATAGGAAACCCATTTGATGAGGCGACGAAATGTTTTCATGCACGCGCAACTAACATGCCTAGATCACGTTGTGGGATCCAAGTTCTTGGCGCGTAAGTCTGTACACAGCTTAAGAAGAATTATCGCAATATATGTTTGTGTTGTCCCAGATGTGTTGAGTGATTTACACTAGTGTCGCCTCGCAGTTATGACCATTAAAAGAATCTTATCTTCAATGAAAATTGAATTGTCATAAATCTTTTTATTAATGTACTATAATCTAATACTCGTATAATAACGGTTTTATAATGTGTTATCATACTATTGATTATTAAATTGTTAGTTTGGTTTATTCATACCTGTTTTTTTTTCTTTAGAGATGCCGGTAGGAAAGACCCTAGAGAGCTACAGACTGCCTCAATGGACCTGTTTGGACAGAAAGAAAGAATGGACAATCTGGATCAGGCCAATCAAGAGATAGAGCGACTGAGAAAGCATGCTGACAAACTTCAGGTCGAACTACAAGGTAATGCCGTATTACTTGTTCGTAATTCAAAAACAGGATGAAGTTGATGAATTTGAAGGCGCATTATGATTTAGAAATAAATTTCTAAAAATTTATTTATTTACTTGAGTATTACTATAGTGCGATAGTATCTCTCTAGCTGTAAGCTATTTGAGAAATCTATAAAAATAATCTTTTAAATACAATAAAAACAATCAATAACAATAGTTATATTTCTTAATTTACCTGATTATATTTCTTCATTTTTCTGTAACTGATTGTTCTGTTTTGTCCATTGCACCATAACTTAACTTATAAAATAGAAAAAGACTTTGCTCGGTAAGCGACAATATAACAAGATAATCACTCTGGGATATTAGACCAGGCAACGAATGCTCAAATAAAGGTATAGAGGGAAAAGTTTGCAACACAATTTTCAACTCCACAAACATTTTTAGTTTTGAGTGTCTTTTTTTGGTAGGAAGTTTAGAAACACCCCCTGTGTTTAGTTTCACAGGCGTTCCAATAGATACTCAATATGAATGTTCATACTGAAGCACACTGCCAATTTATGATGACAGAATAGTGTGATATTCGAAGTAAGTCACTTGTTGCAAATCTTGAGATTTGACACTCAAAACTAAAACTGCTGCAACATTCGTATGGGAATGCGTTAAATAGTCGAATTATACATGAAATGAAAGATAATTTAATGCTCTACAATCTCGTAACTAGCACATTCTTGTTTCATCAATTGTTGAAAAGTTATAAGACTTGAAAGAGCGAAAAAATGGAAGATAAACTGGTTTTTCGAAAATGCATCACTTTAGAACATAAATATCTCGAAAAGTATCTGATTTATCGAAAACCTCTACCAAACAAAACTTGTAGGAAATTTATTAAGCTTCATTTTTATGTAGTTGACTAGCTGGCCCGGCGAACTTCGTACCGCCAAATAGTTGATGCATCTCATGACAAACTTTAGCTTGATGCACACCTCAAAATCTATAACTCACACTAACAATCCTCAAATCCAGACCATCCTATTATTTTTTATTAACCAAATAATCAGTTCAGCATACTTTTCCATGTGCGTGTACGATAAAATCATAACTGACAAATTAATTGATCACGCATATCATTAATAGACGTGTTAAGCTATGCTATCTTTTTGCATAAATCACATGTGCTCCCCCGTCCACTCCTTTCACTTAATCAAAACATGCAGGGGTTTAAAGCTATTATAAAAAATCTAATGCATGACCTTGGAAAATAGCTGGAGAATTAATTGCTTCAAAAAAACTTTTTAAATAATTGGTGAGTGACGATGAACCCTGATGTCGGAATTATAATTGGAGAATCGAGGGTTTCGATAGAAATCAATGGTACAAAATTGATTACTTTTATCAGTAATAACTTCAAATACCAACTTTCATTAAAAACTTGCAGGTAACTCGTACTCCGCAAGGATCCAAATAAAAACTTGACCTACTGAAATCTTGAAAAATTGAAAATAGGCCTATTACCATTCTCGGTGAATTAAGTATTGAAAAAGATCGATTAATAATAAGTCTGAATAAGTAACTGAATATATGTGACTAATAACTAAAATATGTAATCTATATATATAAAAGCGAAATGGCACTCACTCACTGACTGACTGAATCAATCACTCACTCACTCACTCGCAGAACTAAAAATCTACCGGACCAAAAACGTTCAAATTTGGTAGGTATGTTCAGTTGGCCCTTTAGAGGCGCACTAAGAAATCTTTTGGCAACGGGTTTAAGGGTTTAAAGTTCGTCTTTTAGCATGTATATTCTTCTTATTATCTTGATTATAATTGAAAAATGTCCATACCATATGTTAATATAGAACTATAATCTAGAGAGAGTACCTCTTCGAAACCGTTGTTAACTGGTAACTAAATTAATAATTTTGTCAGGTTGGCATTAAGTTGAGTTGACTTTGTTAGGTTGGCACCAAGTTGAAGATTGAAATGCATTTATCGCGGAAAAATTGATTGGACACTGCTACTTCAATCAGAGCTATTATATTACTAGCCGTCAGGCTCGCTTCGCTCGCCATATCCGTTTAGCCAGACGTTTAGTCTGGACCCCCGACTGGATCGTCCTAACATATGATAAAAATGCTCAAATGAAAAATGCAGGCGAGCGAAGCGAGTCTGCTGATCTTATTCTTGGACGATCCAGTCGGGGGTCCAGGGGGCGGAGCCCCCTGGCTAGACGGATATGGCGAGCGAAGCGAGCCTGACGGCTAGTAACTAATATAAATGTAACTGAATGAGTAACTGATATTTAAATAAGTAATTGGCTTTGGGGGATTTTAATTTATATAGATAATCATCCAACTATTCAATTATTCGAAGCGAAGCAATTATTCGAAACAAAGCAATGTCTTTAACCTGAGGCCGCACTGCTGGATGATTCACACAATGTGTGTTTTATGTCATAACAGTCATTTTGTTTTTAGTCTGGGCGTTTAGAATAAAATACATGAGTGGTTATGGTGCAGCACACACTATTGTCTGCTATCTACTGACGGCTGTTGGATGACGCAATGATTATAACAGCTGATTTTTATTTCTGTGTGTGGCCTGCTCACCAATCTTCTCCCATAAGGATTACATGTAAACTTTGAAGGACCGTAGGAAAGAGTCCTGAAGTCGGATTATAAATTTGATAGACCATAAACCTGGTCCTGAACATAACGAACACAACTGAAAAAATCTGGTGTGGTACACTCACACAACTTTCCTTGCTCATTGAACTATTTAAAATTTTACATCTATTTTTGCTAAAAAACCTTTCCCCTTATTTTGATCAAATATTTCTCTTGTAAAAAAACCATCCACGGAACAAAGTGCCCTTTTTATAACCCTACCTTGAAATTTCCAATATAGTTCGCTAAATAAACCTAAGCCTCAATATCAAACGAGAATAATTTAGGAGAAAACATAATGACGATTGACGGCAACATATTTGCAACTACGATCAGACTACTGTATATGTGTATATACAATTGTTTTCAGAGTACTTTTTCCTTTATGTAATATTGTGAATTCGATGTTTTTTTGAAATTCGTCAGAACAGCTGTTCTACAGATGAAATATCTTGACTATGACTGTGTTCTTTTTATAAACTGCTCTACCTA
Source organism: Nilaparvata lugens (assembly GCF_014356525.2). Classification (NCBI taxonomy): domain Eukaryota; kingdom Metazoa; phylum Arthropoda; class Insecta; order Hemiptera; family Delphacidae; genus Nilaparvata; species Nilaparvata lugens. The sequence continues at coordinate 57,358,955 of NC_052504.1, forward strand.
CCCACGGTATATGGAAGAAGAAAAAGTAAAAACCGTGTTCCTACCTACCTCATGCACGAGAAGGAGGTTACAAAGTCCATTTCTCAAGGATTGGGTGGACCCCCCATTAGTACCCCAGGAAAAAGACTCATGTCAGTTGATAGAGCTAATAAATAACTATACAGGGTATGGATTTGAAAAAAATCGTTAGAGCCGTTTTTGAGAAAATCGTGAAAAACATGGTTTTTTAGTAACTGTCATTTTTCTCAAGAATATTACGGAGCTCCTGCAATTTTCACAGAATGAGACTCATGCCAGTTGATAGGGCTTATGAATAGCTATCTATGGTATAAATCTGAAGAAAATCGTTAAAGCCGTTTTCGAGAAAACCGTGAAAAACATGGGTTTTTAGTCATTATCCGCCATTTTTCTCAATAATATTACGGAGCTCCTGAAATGAGACTCATTTCAGTTGATAGGGCTTATAAATAGCTATCCATGGTATAAATTTGAAGAAAATCGTTAGAGCCATTTTCGAGAAAAACGTGAAAAACATGGTTTTTTAGTAATTATCCGCCATTTTTTCCGCCATATTGAATTGAATTTTATTGAATTTCTTATTGTCGGGTCCTCATGGTATAAGGACCTTAAGTTTAAAATTTCAAGTCAATCGGTTAATTAGGAATGGAGTTATCGTGTTCACAGACATACACACATACACACACACACACACATACACACACACACACATACACACACACACACATACACACACACAGACCAATACCCAAAAATCATGTTTTTGGACTCAGGGGACCTTGAAACGTATAGAGAACTTGAAATTGGGGTACCTTAATTTTTTTTGGAAAGCAATACTTTCCTTACCTATGGTAGTAGGGCAAGGAAAGTAAAAATCATTAAATTCGGTGTACACATAAAAAAGTTATTGAACGTCAAAATTTGAGGCTCGATTTTTACTTTCCTTGCCCTATTACCATAGGTAAGGAAAGTAGTGCTTTCCAAAAAAATTAAGGTAGCCTAATTTCAAGTTTTCTATACGTTTCAAAGTCCCCTGAGTCCGAAAACATGATTTTTGGGTGTTGGTCTGTGTATGTGTGTATGTCTGTGAACACGATAACTCCATTCCTAATTAACCGATTGACTTGAAATTTTAAACTTAAGGTCCTTATATCATAAGGATCCGACAATAAGAAATTCAATAAAATTCAATTCAAGATGGCGGAAAAAATGGCGGATAATTACTAAAAAACCATGTTTTTCTCGAAAACGGCTCTAACGATTTTCTTCAAATTTATACCATGGATAGCAATTTATGAGCCCTATCAACTGACATGAGTCTCATTTCTGGGAAAATTCCAGGAGCTCCGAATATTCTTGAGAAAAATGGCGGATAATGACTAAAAAACCATGTTTTTTACGGTTTTCTCGAAAACGGCTTCAACGATTTTCTTCAAATTTATACCATAGATAGCTATTCATAAGCCCTATCAACTGACATGAGTCTCATTTTTGGGAAAATTGCAGGAGCTCCGTAATGTTCTTGAGAAAAATGGCAGATAATTACTAAAAAACCATGTTTTTCTCGAAAACGGCTCTAACGATTTTCTTCAAATTTATACCATGGATAGCAATTTATGAGCCCTATCAACTGACATGAGTCTCATTTCTGGGAAAATTCCAGGAGCTCCGAATATTCTTGAGAAAAATGGCGGATAATGACTAAAAAACCATGTTTTTCTCGAAAACGGCTCTAACGATTTTCTTCAAATTATACCATGGATAGCAATTTATGAGCCCTATCAACTGACATGAGTCTCATTTTTGGGAAAATTGCAGGAGCTCCGTAATGTTCTTGAGAAAAATGGCGGATAATGACTAAAAAACCATGTTTTTTACGGTTTTCTCGAAAACGGCTTCAACGATTTTCTTCAAATTTATACCATAGATAGCTATTCATAAGCCCTATCAACTGACATGAGTCTCATTTTTGGGAAAATTGCAGGAGCTCCGTAATGTTCTTGAGAAAAATGGCAGATAATTACTAAAAAAACATGTTTTCACGATTTTCTCAAAAATTACTTGACCGTTTTTTTTTCAATACATACCCTGTATAGTTATTTATCAGCTCTATCAACTGGCATGAGTCTTTTTCCTGGGAAACTAATGGGGGGTCCACCCCATCCTTGAGAAATGGACTTTGTAACCTCCTTCTCGTGCATGAGGTAGGTAGGTAGAGCAGGCTATAAAAAGAACAGTGTCATAGTCGAGATATTTCATCTGTAGAACACCTGTTTTGACGACTTTTGAAAAAATCATCGAATTTTACAATTTACACAAAGGAAAAAGTACTCTGAAAACAATTATATATACACATATAAAGTAGTCTGATCGTAGTTGCAAATATTTTGCCGCCAAACGTCATTATTAAATTATTCTCGTCCAAGAATGAGGCTTACAGTTCAATGAGCAAGGAAAGTTGTGTGAGTGTACCACACCAGATTTTTATTTATATAGATTATGTCAAGAGAACACATTGTTTCCAAGATATAAGCATGTAAGTAATAAGTGGAAAATGCAACTTTCAAACCACCCTCATCCCTTCAGCACATCATGTAGGGGTTGGGATTTTTTATATACTCACCTCCAAACTAGTCTCAACAAAGCTGCAAAGTCGAAAATTGTGTTCCAAACATTCCTTCCAAATTTCATTGTCAACTGATCTATTGTTGCTGAACAGAAATTTCACTCTCAAAACTAAAACTGCTGCAACAGTCGTAGGGAAATGCGTAAAATGGTGAAAATATACATCAAATTGAAGATAGTTTGATGCTCTATCAGCTCATAATCAGCACGGATTTTTTTTCATCAATCGTTCAAGAATTACCGTATAAGGCTGAAGAGATGAAAAAAAAATTGGAGGCAGAAGTGTTTTTTCAAAAAATGTCTCACCTTCAAGAGCGGATATCTCAAAAACTATGAGAGATATGGAAAAAATGTAAAGGACAAAGCTTGGACAAATTTTGCACAGAATACAAATGTTCATAAGATGCATAGTTTCCGTGATATATGCGAAAAATGAAAAAATGGTACTTTCAAACCACCCCCACCCCTTTAGCACAGGGGGTAGAGGTGAGGACTTTTGATATGTTAATCCTCTTACTATCCTCTACTATAAGAGCTGTGGAGTTGAAAATTGTGTTCCAAACTTTTTCCTCTATAATATTTCGTTGACTGGATTATATTACCTAATGTTATTCACTCTGAACACAAATATTTATTAAATCATAATATATCTTCATTGTAAAATTGAAAATAATTTTAAACTAAAAAAATAAATAAATAGTTAATAAACAATACATAATAAACTCGAATAAATACAATAAATAAAACACAACTCATTTCCTGAAACTAATCAAATTTATTTATCCTTATGAAGTGCATTTTAAGTTTTGTTTGAATCTCATTTTTACTCTGTAACATTGTCAACTCTAATGGCAATGAATTCAACAGAAATGGGATTCTGAATTCTGGAGCTCTTTTACCATAGGCATTGTTATATCTCTGGGTTCTATAATTTCGATGTCTCAATGTATATTCTATTTCGTTCATTTCTCTATATTCGTGACAGTATAGTAGTTTCGTGACAAATCTGTGAACCTGACTAAAGCTTCCACCGTCATAATGCCGAACAAGTGACGTTCAACACCATTAAAAAGTGTTTTTATTATTCTTTCTACGGACCTATGCAGTGGCTGTTTTATATATTTGGGTGCTAAATAATGGATGGTGATTCCGTAGAAGTGAGTGCTCTGCACCATTGAGTAGTAGATCATTCTTTTAGTAGTGATGGGAAAGCGATAGCTAATTCTTGAATATTTATAAAGAGCAGCTCTCATTATTTTTAAAAGTGAATTATTATGTGATCGGAATCTCATATCATCATCAAACATTATTCCTAAATGTTTTAAGCTGTCACAAAAATCAAGTTTTTGACAATCACATCCATTCATGTGTGGATTATCTAAACATTCTGCTTCATGACCAATTAAATCAAAAAGTTCATTCTCAATGAATTCAATTACAGTTTCTGCTGAAAAATCGAATCATGAATATTTATTTGAAAAAAAAATCAATAGCCTCGTCAGCAATTGAATATTTTAAAATGTAATGTTAATGTAACTTATTTTGTCGATTACATTGTGATATAATACTATAATATTCATGATCTAATTTTACAAATAAATTCAAAATACATACAATAGATAGTTAACATACTCCGTTCCAAATGAAGATTATAATTTCACATAATAGTCCGTAAACATGCATAGTCCGTTAACATACTCCGTTCCAAATCAAGATTATAATTCAGTATCGATTGAGCAGGCGGAGAAGCAGTTTGTGTTTTTGTTCTCTCCCTTATCTGACCTTTCAAGGTGTATTTAAAAATGTTGTGCAGTTAATGTAAAAGTGAGGTGCAGGACCGTGCGTTTTGCTGTGCTCAAAGTATAAAATAGATTGTCACTTTTCCTGTCAGTCTATTAAGGAATCGAATTTTCGTAAAATGTTGGCGGAAAGTAAATCAAAATGGATTTACTAGTTTCTATATATATAGTGTCTATCTATATGGATTTATAAGTGTCTATGAGCTGGATGATACAAATGAGGCATTCAACAAATTTTACGAATTGGTTGGTAGTATGTTGAAAAAAACTACTAAGCGCATTAAATACAACACCAATCTCAAGCTGATAAAACCTTGGATGAGTCCTGGTTTAACTAATAGTGTTGCTGTTAGGGATAAACTCTATAAACAACATAAAAGAGACCGAATAATGTAATTAAAAATAAATTTTTGTATATGAAAAATAATGTAAAACGATGGGTGAAGGAGGCTAAATATAACTATTATTCAAACAAACTGAATCAATATGATAAGAATCAAAAAAAAAAAAAAAAAAATGGAAGTTCTTCACTCCTTGCTGCCCGGGGATAGTAAGATCAACCATGAATTTCATTTGAATGAAGAAGGTAGTGTTATAACTGATAGTAAAACAGTAGCAGGCATCTGCAATGAATACTTTATTCAGGTGCCTGAAAGGCTTTCGCAGTCTTGTCCTCCAATATCAGATGATTTGATCAAGCAGTACTCCGATGAATTTAAGAGTGAACATTGTACTAAGAGTATTTTCATGGCTCCTGTAAGTGAGGCCGAACTTTGTAAAATTATAAAACATCTTTCAATAAATAAGTGCTCAGGAATTGATATAATTACAGCCAGAATACTAAAAGATAATATTTCTCTAAAATATTACTCCATCTGTTCAACTTATCTATAGCTTCAGGTCAATTTCCAGACATTTTAAAGATTGCTACTGTCATACCAATTTTCAAAAAGGGAGATCGGTTCTCAAAAAGTAACTATCGCCCAATCTCTCTCTTACCTACTCTATCAAAAGTTTTTGAATAGCTGATTAAAAAAAGATTATTGCATTTTTTTGACTCTCACAATTTCTTCTCAAAACAACAATTTGGTTTTAGAGAGAACCTCAATACAGAGTATGCATTGCAAAATTTTCTAAAAACTTGTGGGGGCAGGGCTGCGGGTCTTTTTATTGATGTCAGTAAGGCATTCGACACAGTTAACCACAGTTTACTGCTTCATAAGTTGTGGAGGGCGGGAGGGGGGTGGCGTTGGAGTGGCTGATATCATTTTTGCAGGGTAGAAAGCAAGCTGTTAGGATTGAAAAGGTAACTAGTAATCTGATGGAAATCCACTATGGAGTGCCACAAGGCTCTTCCTTGGACCCATCTTATTCTTGGTTTACATCAATGACTTCTTCAAGGGTGAATTTGAAGGTCAGATAACAGCTTTCGCTGATGACACTGCCCTGACATATTCAAACACATTAGATCATCTTCGGTTGGATATGCAACATGATCATTGACATTATGGTTCACCTGCAATAAGCTCTCAATGAATGTTCAGAAAACCAATTACATTTGGTTCAGTCTTATGGGCAGTCTAAGTTTTGCGGATCCCATTCAACTGCATACGTGCATTTGTAATTCTGATAATTGTAATTGTGATTCAGTTACTGGCCCTTATCGTACGAGGCAGGCTGATGGGTTGTTTGTCCGGGGTGTCAGGCCAAACAGCACTTTATTTAAAAAAAACTTTCTTTTCCTAACACCAAAATTTTTCAATCAGTTACCTCCCTCAATAAAAAGTCTTCTCAACTGCCACAATAAAATAATAAAGATGAAATTGTATCTGAAAAAATGGCTTCTTTCAATTAGCACAGAAGGATTGGAAGCCATGTACTGTGTCACTGCCTAATGTATCTAACTTTCATGCACATTGTATGTACAGAACACTGTCCTCTTGCAAAACAAAATTATATAATATACACATGGACTATTCCAAAAATGACGTACATAATATTACGCTCATACGATAATTATATCTAATGATTTCCATATAAATCAATCTAAACTATTACTATGAAGAAATATATATCTTTAGTTTCTATTTTTCATAGAACTAACAGTTTCAATTAACGCTTGTTCTGTTCGGTGCTCCCGTATGCGGACGTGACCTCTCTCTTATGGTCATTTGCATACAGTAATGACTTATTTCTGCATGGTGTATATGTATTATTATCTTTTTAACTTGTGAATTTCTATCTTAAGTTGCTGTCCACTGTTATTTCATTGTAGCTCTAGTAGAGTAGTCTTTTTAATGTATTTTTCGTTTGCACTGTAGCTCTAGTAGAGTAAGCCATTAGCTGTATTGTTTTTTGTTTCTTTGTTTTGTTTTTTTCTCATTGTATTTCTATAGTGGAGCAGAATGATAATACTGCATGCTAAGTTTTCTATTACTCTTAATTTCCCCTTGTTTTGTATATTTTCACGCGGAAATAAAGTCAAATTTATTATTATTATTATTTTACCTAATAGTCCGGGCGCAAATGTCATTCCGTGGTCATTTTTGGGTAACAGCCGTGGAAGATTTCTCAATTTCTTCATAGGTCTATCATATAATAAGGATCGTGATGATAAGTCGAAGAAATCACAGGCAAACACCTCGAAAAAAAGATGTCCGCCAAAATTTTCAGGGTTTTGCTATATCACTTGTATTCTAATGAACGTTCAAGATATTCAACCGTTTTTTGAACTTAGATATTACAAATTTTGTTGTATAAAATTTCCCACTAAAACGCATATTTTATCAGTTATAACCTTCAAAAGCCCCGAAAAACTGAATATATATGTTTAAAGCTGAAAAAATCGTTTTAAAGCTGAAAAAACGATCTAAATTTCATAGATTTGAAATTTATCTGTATCCCTTGCACAAAAAAGTTATAATGGAAAGAAATTTTAAAAGAAGTTAGAAAAAAGTTTTTTGGGCTTTTGAAGATTATAACTATAGTGAGGTCCAAATTATAATGACAGTGTACGATTGACAATACTGTTGCTGTCCTTTTCTATCATACAACAAAACAGATAGCACTATCTCTCTCTCGCTTTGCAATGTTGTCTATTTGCCAGAATATGTAATATTTACTTTTGACAGTGACTGTACAAAACTGAACAAACCATATTCTCAGCCGCCATTTTTTTCTTCATTCTATCAAAATACTTGAGTACACAAGTCATATAATTGATTCAAAATGTATTTTTGAAACAATGAGGTAATTTTTAAACATTACCTTATGAGAAACACAAATTAATATACCTGAAATAACATTTTAAAGGTTGATAACTAACCATCCTAGAATTCATCCTTGCTTAAGTTAGCCTACCCGTATAGGTTAGACCTACTCGTACCGGTATAAATAATATTGAAAAGTTATTTCAGAATTAATCAATTAAAATTACTTATTTTTAAATAGTATTCCTATTTCTCTATTATTTTTAAAGGAAATTGGAATAGAATACCTACCAAATAACTCAATTTCTGTTGTTTTGGAATTCAGATTGTTTTATCACAGATTTTTAAATTAGCTGCCATTTCAGGTTTGTATAAAAATAAAAATCTGATCTCAGTCATGAAAGCAAATTTTCGAATCAAATTATGAAAAAATATATTTTCTTGATCAATTTGAAATTAAATTGATTCTTTTTTCAAGGAAATGATAATTATTATTGGATTAAATTTAGTGGGATGAATTGAGTAACAACTGTGTACAGTCAGTGGCAAAATAGAGAGACTTGGCAACGTTTTTCTCCTATCTTTCTTCACTGCCATTATAACGTGGACCTCACTATAATAAAATATGCGTTTTAGAGGGAAATTTTATGGAACAAAATTTGTAGAGGAAGATTTTTTAATATCCACGTCCAAAAAACGGTTGAATATCTTGAAGGTTATTAAAATACAAGTGATATAGAAAAACCCTGAAAATTTTGGCGGCCATCTTGTTTTTGAGGTGTTTGCCTGTGATTTCGACTCATCATCATCATGATCCTTATTAGACCTTACTAGACCTAACGAAGAAATTGAGACATCTTCCACGGTTGTTTCCCAAAATGACTACGGAGTCCCTTTTTCATGGCATTTGCGCCCGGACTATAATGTCTGATGATTGATATTTCCTATTTCAAAATGTCTCCAGTAGAATAGAAAGCTTTTACCTTCAGCCAGACATTCAGGACTTTACTAAACTTTTTGGCGGGGTAAAAGGCAATTTTTCACTACTTTGTAATGTGTTCTACAAAATAACTGACTATGACTTCTAATAGGTTTGTGCAGCCTAACACAGACGCATCTCAAATTCGAAATAATGTAATTTGCCAATTTCATGAATACTATATCTTTGTGTTTCAAAATGACCAAATATTTGGACTAGACTTCCATGTTGAATATTAATATATACGAGGTGTGTTGTTGATGACACCGTGGACAAATTCAATCCAAGCAGTGTAGAAGTTAAATACAGCTATAATGAAGTAACGTTCTCAATCCAATACAATTCAATTCAACTGAACTGGAAATTTGTTTGCTTGTAGAATCGATCCAGGAGGCAGAGGTGTCGAAGCGGCGGCGCGATTGGGCGTTCAGCGAGCGCGACAAGATTGTGCTGGAGCGAGAGAGCATTCGCACGCTATGCGACCGACTTCGCAAGGAGCGCGACCGCGCCGTCTCCGAGCTGGCCGAAGCCCTCCGCGACTCCGACGACATCAAGAAGCAGCGCAACGAGAAGACCAAGGAGCTCAAAGTCCTCAAGTCAGTCCATACAAATATGCATTCATGGATATAGCAATGTTTTAGTACCCCATCATACAGTCATATTCAGAATATTTTCCTCTCGCTTACTAATACAATTGTAAGTAATAGGCCTAGTATAGTATAGTACCGGGTGATCAAAAAGTCACATGTCCTGTGATACAGGAGCAGTAAAATTGTATATTGCAGTTTTCAGGTTGTCAATGATTTTTCGGTTGTTTTCATATACATTTTCTTTTGCTGCACACCAGAAGAAAAAGTCAGGTGGTGTTAAATCGGTCGATCTTGAAAGGCACAACCCCTGTGAAATTATGCGATCACCATAAACATTGATCATAATATTGATATTCAAAAATCTCTACTGCGGAGAGACTGATCACCAGGTATAATAATATTAATTAGTAATTAATAACCCTCCAGGTCATCAAGTGTCTATGCATAACTTAGATTGCAGCATTGGAGTACAGTGCTGTCAGATTTCACAGAAGCAGGAAAGCCTGTGAGCTAATAATTGTGTGAGAGAAAAAGCAAAAAGAGAGCATATGTTATTTTAATAGAATCAGCATAAATACGGCAACAGTGTGCTCATATTCTCTTATAAAATACCATTAGTCAAAGGCCTTGTCGAATATTTTTCTGTCTAGTCAAAGTTGAAGTAATAGATTCGTGGTTATATCTTGGTTTGAGTTTATGTGTTTTTGTTATTGTAGTGTTGTTGTGAAGTTGATGCAGTTGAATAGTTAGTTACTACGAGTCGTAACAGCTAATTTGACTGTCAATGATTGAAGACATACACTGACAATGATCTGAGACAAATTATGTATAAATTATTAAAACTTGAATTTTAAATTTGAGTTTTTAAATTTAAGTTTCAAATTTTAAGTTTTAAATTTGAATCAAATTATTAAAACGATTATTTAAAAAACAAATAACAGAAACATTACAAAGAATAAGCATAACAGCCCAATTATTAGTTTACATTATAAAATTCTTAATAACTATAGCAATCTAATTCTATAAAATACCTATCCAGTATTATTTTGAACCTAACCCTACCAGTCTCGTTGCTGACGCTATAGTACCTCATGAATGTGATGCCCATATAGGCTGAACTTTGTTTTGAATATTTATTTTTTGTGTTCCTCATACTAAAATTATTTCCGTTCCTGAACTAACATTTTCAAATATGATTTGTTTGTTTTCCAGTCATATTTATCGATAAATTGAATCAAAGTAATTTTGTATCCCAATAAAATATCAAAATATTTTTCTGAATGATATGATTTATTTTCCACTGTTCAAGTTTCGGTTATTACACCATTATCAACCTCTAGTAAACTGTTGGTTCATTTTACTTAGCTACAACGATACAACCAAAGCTAACAAAATAAAAAACCGCAAATTGTTCTAATAGATCTGGTTTTTATAATATCAAAATTAGTGCTGATTCAATATTACCAATCCAGATTAATGTTTGAGCTTGTTGGTGTTTTGACATAGTACTAGTAATAATGTGTATGCTTTGTTAGAGAGAAGATGGAAGCCCAAATGGAGAAGGAAACTCGCATGCTGCAGTATGCGGCCAGCCACAGCTACAGCCACGACTCGGCCATCGACACAGACATGCAGGAGTGGGACACCGAAATGCTCAACATCGATCTGGTCAGTTTGGAGTACACCTTCTATTGCTCAATCTTATTAGTTTATTGTATAATTATAGTATATTGGCGGTAAATTTACCGTCACTCTGAAACCACTTGCTGTTGGCTCAAAGTCCTCTTTGAACAATATACTCCAAATTTGTTCAGCTCAACTAAAATACATCATTATTATGCGCTGTATATAAGATCACCTAAAATCTGTAGAAATGTGCTACTGAAATCGGATAAGTTATATTATTGGGAAAATTTAAATGAATGAAGATATTTGAAATTTTCTCAACCACTTATTTATTGAAATAAATAACTAATTAATTGTAATATTTGTAAACTAGTTGAAGTTTTTAAACTTTCTTCTCTTCTCAACTGCTACTAGAGTTAATCGTGATTTTCAAACTTCTACTTGTTTTATTAAAGATTGGAATCAACCAAAATTAATGTTTTTATGAGCTAGTGTGCGTGATAATCTATATTATTCAATATTGATTTACGTTTCCTGAAAAGGCTCGGTCAACTGGGTTTAAATTCACCATGTTCTTCCAGAATGTTTGTTGAAGTTCAGTGATTGGTTAGAAAAGGAAGCTAGTGTCTCAGTTTGTACAAAATATGGGGTTATTCTATTTCAAGTCGTACGATATTTTATAGAATAGATATCAACCTGATTTCTACCTATAATTATAATTTTTTAAATAATCATTTCAACAAAGAATGTTACCCTGTTCGTTTTTATATTTCGCATATAATCGTGTACATTATTTTCATAAGATTTGTTGCATACATATTAATGTAGTAACACTTCTCCATAATCGAAGCACACTGGTTGTATTGTCAATCCCACTTCATTGATCAACTTACAGGACTGCATCTTGTTGAAACCAACACATCTTCAGATGTACTGGTGAATTTAAATTGCAAAACTCAAGTCCTGTAAGTTTATTGTTTATTGTTTTTGAAGGGACGGATTCAAGGATCCAAAGGTTCAAAGAACCCCACACGTCAACCGAAGCTAATTGTGTTCCCAAGTAGTATGTTAGTTAGGCAAACCAATACCTGTGTTCTTTACAAGAACCAGGAGTTTTCCCTAAACTAACATCCCATTCATCACCCAGTTGCTTGTTACAGTCCAGTGTGATATGCTTGGCAGTCTCTTTGGACTGATTATTCCTTGTGACCTACGTGAGTTTCACTCCTGGCCTACTTTGAAGGTCCTACCGCTAAGGAAGGGGTGGCCAAGTTGCCTCTAGGGCGCCCGGCCACCCTTGACTCAGCCTCTTGACCCACATTCGAGCCTGGAGTTTCACCCATCTCTGTTCTCTTGGGTTTTCTCTATTTGCCCTTCCGAAACTTTGCAGGGTCAGAAGCCTCACCTCTCCCAAGAAGTTTTGCCTAAATGGCCGCCCTTCTTTGAGCAGTGGTGAGGCTTGGTGACTCCACCCAAAACTCGTGACCTAGGTGAGTTCCACTCCTGGTCTTTTTGTAGGTCCTTCCGCTGAGAGAGAGGACGCCAAACTGTCTCTGTGGCGCCCGGCGCCCGTCCACCCTCGACTCAGTCTCTTGACCCACATTTGTGCCTGGAGTTTCACCCATCTCTGGTCTCTTGGGGTTTTCTTTTTGCCCCACCGAAACTCTGCAGGATCAGAAGCCTCACCTCTCCCAAAAAGTTTTGCTTGGATGGCCGCCATTCTCTGAGCAGTGGTGAGCTTTGGTCTCTCCACCCACAAACTCGTGACCAACGTGAGTTCCACTCCTGGCTTCTTTGTAGGTCCTTCCGCTGAACGAGGAGTCGCCAAATTGCCTCTAGGGCACCTGGCCACCCTCGACTTAGCCTCTTGACCTACATTTGTGCCTGAAGTTTCACCCATCTCTGGTCTCTTGGGTTTTCTTTTTGCCCCTCCGAAACTCTGCAGGGTAAAAAGCCTCACCTCTCCCAAGAAGTTTTGCCTGAATGGCCCCCCTTCTCTGAGAAGTGGTGAGTTTTGGTCTCTCCACCCACAAAATCGTGACCTACGTGAGTTTCACTCCTGGCTTCTTTATAGGTCCTTCCGCTATGGAGGGGTCACCAAATTGCCTCTAGGGCACCTGGCCACCCTCGACGTAGCCTCTTGACCTACATTTGTGCCTGGAGTTTCACCCATCTCTGGTCTCTTGGGTTTTTCTTTTTGCCCCTCCGAAACTGCCCTGATGGGGCAGATCCCGTGGGTTTGAAGGCAAGGCAACTTCTGGAGTTGCCTTGAGGACCATTTTAGTCGCCTCTTACGACAAGCATGGTTACTGTGGGTGAATTCTGGTTTTCAACACATTATTGAGTACGATGATCGACTCAAAGCTCCCCCAACCCACAGGGGGCTTAAGTTAATAGATAGAGTGGAATTGACAAAAAAAAACAGTGTTGTACAGTATTTTTATATTGTGATTAGTATTTCATTATATTATGTTGTTTATCAGTTAGTTTTTTTCAGACTCATCATCTTATTCAATCTGTCTTTTGGAACTATCATCATCATCATCGTCATGGATTAGGCTTTTCAAGCCTGTTCCGGCGTCCATCTCTTCCTCGGTCTACCAATACTCTTCTTCTGCCTAATTGCTTGTGGAGTAGGGCATTCAATGGGAAACGGTCTTGAGGCATTCTAAGGACATGATCTGACCACTTATTTCTATATGTTTTTATCAAACTCAACACTGGCTGAGTTGTAACTTTTGGAACTATTTATATCAAAATTTGGGAAATAAACCGTTTTGGGTTGAATCTGTTGACCCTTTCCCAATCACTCATATATGATTTGTGTGTATATTTTCAATGTAAAAATGAATAAATTTTGTTTTTGATTGCAGAGTGGCTTGGGAAGCAATGAAGACTTGGGACTGGAACTGGTGGGAGGTCGCGATGACCCGCACTACCCCAATGACAGCGGAATTTATGTATCATCAGTTCACAAAAACAGCATCGCTGAAGGCAAACTCAAGTGAGTACTATCACCATTTACTGAAATGAATATAACTTTTTTATATGTTTTTATGTTGAGCATTTACGGCGAAAAGCGGTAATAGATTTTCATGAAATTTGACAGGTATGTTCCTTTTTAAATTGCGCGTCGACGTATATAAAAGGTTTTTGGAAATTTTCCATTTCAAGGATAATATAAAAGGAAAAAGGAGCCACCTTCATACGCCAATATTAGAGTAAAAATCAGACTATAGAATTATTCATCATAAATCAGCTGTCGAGTTGATTATAAATCGCATGCCATGACGCATGCAATTCAATATCTCAATGTAACTTGATGAAAAATCCGCAGCTGTGTAGACTATAAATTGCATTCCTCATTGCATGCCTCATTGAATGCAATTTTTATGCACTATCAAATAGGATGCAAAGAACTTATAACAGCTTGTCTGGGCGCCTAGATGTTTTCTGGTTTTCTCGCGCTAAATTCCGGAAAGCGTTATTATGATAATAATTAAATCTTGTGTAAGCATGATCTGATCGAATAAATAGTTGGTGTATCAGTGTGGATGTGCATATGGTTTGGGACGTCGTTCAGTTATAAATGTTATTTTTCTATTGATAAAATTTTTGTTCATTGTTTGTTATTATATTCTTTAATTTTTATAGTTTTGGAATTTTGAATTCTCAAATTGTTCTATTTTTACTTTTTTCATAAGTATTTGAAATCTTTGTATTTTTCATTTTTGAATTAGGTGGTATTTTCGTTGTTTGTATTATTTATTATTGCATAATTTCGTATTATTTTTCTTTCTTCTTCTGTATCTGTACAATTTTATTGTTAAGGAGACATATTTGGGGAAACCCGTTGTCTCCATTGTGAATGAATAAATAAATTAACTATTGATTGCGTGCAATAGCACATGCAATTAATAACTAAAATAACATAGTATTATCTCTCGAACTTTCTCTGCTTTGAACTCAGGCTGTCCTATTGACAGTATGTCTTGAAGGATATTAGCTTTTGATGTTATCATTTTTGATACACCAACCCCAACAGCCATTAGCCGTTTTCACACCGATATCTCGCCGACACGACATACAGATAGGATTTACTCTGATGGACAGTATAAGATGAGGCTGCGGTTTATAACTGCGCGAGGTCTACTGTTCACAGAACTACTAGTGTAGTTATAGTGTTCTTCTTCAGAAACACGCTTCCTACTTTTCCAAATACTGCCATTATAACGTGAACCTCATTATAGACAACTATTACAGATGATGATCTGGAGATATATCAGCGAATTGAACATATATTTTCCATCAATTTTCTTCAGTAATTCAGTTAATTGTTAAATATGATAGAAGTTGATGACATTAAATTTTTCCGTGATTTGACTACTAAGAAATTTAACTACTGTCTCATATTATTTTTCCTTTTGATCATTGTTGTTTTGTGATTGCAGACCGAACGATTGTATAGTGCGTGTGAATAATTTGGACTGCAGTTCGGTGAGCAAACGCATGGTGCTGGAAACAATGCGAGCCAATGGTGGAACAGCTGTCATTGTCATACGCAGGCGAAGGGTTGGTGCCAGGTGTCTCTTCACTACTCAGGTAAATTATTATCACATCAAATTCCATCTGTTTTTTTTCAATATAGAGAATTTAGATTCAAAATTCAATTTTAATGTTATTGTCCATCAGGCTTACAAGAGAAAAAAGAAAGTAATACATCATTTTTCATATAATGAGTCCATTTATTTGACCATATACACTGAAATTACACATGGAAATAATCCAAAAATATTGAAGAGAAAAAATGTTGATTTAGGCTAGTTGTACAGGATACCTGTAGTGATCCGTGTTCTAGTGAATATAGTGCTTGCGTAGCAGAATGGAGGCACCGTATTCAAACCCGGATAAGAACAACCCTTTTTAGCGAAATCACTCATATGATATCGGATGCAAGTTGAATTGCTGGTCCCCACTTATATAACAGTCGACGGCTTAAATGATATACTCAGGCGAGGTGGAACTTGCGTCAGGGACTTTCTTAACGAACTGTTCAGTCATATGAAAAGTTTGGAAGTCTGAAGATTGAAGTGAATGTTGTAATTATTCGTATTTTTGACTTCATGACTGTATACTTCCAACTGAATAAATTGTTAATTTACAGTAGACATGGATACCCTTGCATAAGTCATATTCTTTTATATCATGTGAACTTTATAGTTTTTTTTTTCGAAAATGTAAGCTTTAGGCAGGTTTGTGTGTCGGTAATATTGGGGTGGTGATGTATATGAAGGGCTCAGAAGAATAACGCACATAGTCCAAAATTTTCAAAATTGAGATTTTAATTGCAACAGGTGGCTATCATGCTGTACTATTGTCATGCAAAATAATACAGAGATATATTGAACATAGTCCTAGATATAAGCAGGAGAAGAAATAGCATACAGAGTAGTAACGCACAAAGTTCATGGCTTGACATGTAATAACGAACAAGGTCAGAGGAAAAATGAACAGAGTCCATGTAGCATTTTCTTCGAAAATGCATCACTTTAGAACATAAATATCTCGAAGAGTATCGGATTTATCGAAAACCTTTACAAAACAAAACTTGTAGGAAATTTATTAAGCTTCATTTTTATGTAGTTGAATATGTCAATATAACGCATTGTTCCCAAGATATAAGCATGTAAATAGTATGTGGAAAATGAAACTTTCAAACCACCCTCATCCCTTCAGCACATGATGTAGGGGTTGGGATTTTTGATATGTCCACCTCCAAACTAGTCTCAACAAAGCTGCAATGTCGAAAATTGTGTTCCAAACATTCCCTTCAAATTTCATTGTCAACTAATGTATTGTTGCTGAACAGAAAATTTCACTCTCAACACTAAAACTGCTGCAACACTGGTAGGGAAATGCGTAAAATAGTGTAAATACACATCAAATTGAAGATAATTTGATGCTCTATCAGCTTATAATCAGCACGGATTTTTTCATCGATCCTTCAAAAATTATAAGGCCGAAAATATGAAAAAATTGGAGGCAGAAGTGTTTTTTCAAAAAATGTCTCACCTTCAAGAGCGGATATCTCAGAAACTATGAGAGATATGGAAAAAATGTAAAGGACAAAACGTGTTGGCAATTTTGTAAGCTTCAATTTTGCACAGAATACAAATGTTCATAAGATGCATAGTTTCCGAGATATATGCGAAAAATGAGAAAATGGTACTTTTAAACCACCCCCACCCCTTTAGCACAGGTGGTAGGGGTGAGGACTTTTGATATGTTGATCCTCTAACTATCCTTAAAAGAGCTGTGGAGTTGAAAATTGTGTTCCAAACTTTTCCCTCTATAATCTTTCGTTGTCTGGACTATAGGTGTATTATTTCTCTGAGCCCTTCATATAATATATACCTTTGCTCTAAGTCTATTCGTCAGTTTTCAGAAAACTGTAAACATTTTATTTTCTAAAGAGCACTGATACATTTTCATGTGTTCTTACAGTTGCAGGTTAATAACTACGATCATGGCTTGAGCTTGGAAACCGGCATTTACATATCGAAAATAAGCCCAGGATCATTGGCAGCCAAAGAGAGCAACATTGCTGTTGGTGATAGAGTTCTTAGTGTGAGTATTGAACTTTTGATCAATTAAAAATTGGAAATTCCTTGGTCCCTGTTAATGTTGATTGTAAACCTCGAAAACTTCTCCACAAATCTATATCTTCTCTTTCAAATTAACTCTTGGATGATTTGATATTATCTCCAGACCTTCATTACAAACTCAGATCTTCTCTACCAAATATATAATTTTAGATCATTTTTTTTTATTGTAGAAGACTCTAGAGAATGTCAGAGCTTGTATTGTAGTCAATCTAATATTTTTAAAATACTAGTATCTATGAGTCATATCAATCAATCATTATATTAAGTTAATACAAAATAATGCAATACAAAATATTATGTTAACTATTAACTAATAGTGGGCATGACAGGCTGGAGAACTCGTTCAAAATGCAGCTGATTTTCGATTCAGTTGTTCTATTGAAATCTCCAGTTGGAATCGGTTTACAATATTCCATATAACTATTAATTTTGGCTCTCCTTATTGATTCTATCTATAGCTTACAAGATATACAGTGATATTGGGCATGTAACCTTTCTCGCCGTATAAAGGATAAAGGAGTTAATCAATCTTATTGAAGAACGAAGATCTGTATAATGGATCAAAGAAAATGTGTTGAGATTTGAAGTTTATTAATAAAAGCGTTCTATAGTTATCGTCAAACATACAAATCCACAAACGGCCAAGCTTCAAGTCAAAAGTCGCCACGCTCGTTCAATTAACTACATCTTTGAATGTATTTTATTTCATAAATCCATTCTCCACAGCATTTGGTTTTTGGTTCACAAATACATTATGCTAGATAATCCTTCCCCAAGGAAAAACTGCAGTTGGTTATATTACTATAATACCAAATCAGATTTGATACATAATACTCTCATACGTATTATAGGTTTTGACATCCTTGTATAAAAATAGGAATTTAGTTATATTAATGAGAATTCAAAAACGGTCTTCCATAATATTGCTATATCTAATGGTAGGTTTATGTTCTATAAAAAATACAATAAGAATAGAACAAGACAATATATTATTTATGTGTTATGTGTTATTTATGTGTGCAATATGTTATTATTTGTTATAACTTTTGCAAATTCCTTACAGTGATCGATTTGTTTCCTTGATAGATTTAAAAACTGGTTTTGCAGATCAACAACAAAACAATGGATGGGCTGAAGAGTTGTCGCGACGCGCTGTTGATCCTGAACGAACCGTGCGACGTGCTTACACTGACGACGCTGCGCAGTAGCAGTGTGGGGGCGGTGAGCTGCGGGGGCGGTGGAGGTGGCGAGCAGGCAGGCGGGGTGGCAGGGCCGCGCACCAAGACCTGCAACGCCAGCACGCAGACCGAGCAGCGCGAGCGCGAGAGAGAGAGGGAACGCGAGAGAGAACGGGAGAGGGAAAGAGAAAGGGAGAGTCTTAGTCGGCTGGTAATTATGGTCTCATAATATCATTTGTCTAATTTACTTTCAATTGAACATTTTGGTGGCTAAGAAAGTTAGAATTTTATAGGAGAACAAATAAACTGAATAAGAAGACTATCGTTTAAGTTTATTCAACAAATAAAATAATGACTTCTGACCCTAACCAAGAATAATATATTACGTCACGCGGCTGGAAAGAATTTGTTTGCAGGGCAAGCATGATGTTCACAGGCGAGACGTTGGCCGGGCCTGAAATATCATGCGAGCCCTGCAAGAGACATTCACGGCCAAGTAACGTACGATATTTTTCGAAACACAATCAGCGAATAATATTATGTAAATGAGCAAACAACATTTCTCAACTGAATAACCTTTTATGTTATAATATACTGTATTATATTATGGCTTTTTTATAATGAACCTGTAAATTACTTTCATAATGTGGCTTTCAATAGACTAGATTCTACAATGAACTGACACTATATCTTCAATTGCACCTCAATATGGAGAAATTCCACAAAATCTCTGTTCATAGTGTAAATTTTAGACTTGAATTTTCTAGTTTAAATTAATATTGTGTTAGAGATTTATTAAGACTCTGATATAGATAATTTTATTGGTTGAATAAAACATTATTATCAATTAAATATGATGATTGATGGATAGGTGGTGATTTTTCATGTACCTTATGTAACAGACGCCAACAACTACAGTATTCCCGCCACGCGTGGTGGCGAAATGGGGCGGCGGCGGTAGCAACCAGGAAACTTCGGTCCCCAAGCACCAGGGTGGTGGCGGGGGCGGGGGCAGTAAGCGGAACTCATCGTTCGACAGCAGCCAGCAGGAGTTGCAGGAGATTGCCGCTCTGGCAGTGCTCGACTCGGTCATCGACAGCCATCGCATTGGCAGCAGTGCGCATGCGCAGACCATTGGCCGTTCAGGTGGCGGGGGTGGGGGGACGCAGCGGCGCACTCGTGACAGCGCAAGCAGTGCTGCCAAACATCTAGAGAAGAACGGAGGCACCTGGCCTAAGACTAGGTAAGCTTGTGATTAACTTGGAACACAATAGATAAATTATCAAAGATACAATTTTAATTTATTACAACACTACTAGTTTAACATTTTGATTTGGACAGTATAGTAAAAATTGGAAATGGGACATTTTTGGGCATGACCCTGTTGTGCCTTTCCTCATGTTAAGTATCTGTATTCAATGTGATAAATAAATAAAATTTCAAGTGGTATTTATTATAAATATCAATGATAATTGACCGAGCGAAGTGAGGTCTAAGATTTAAGTCGACGGTTTGGCATTTCTCTTAATGTTTATATGTTTCGCATTTACGGCGAAACGCGGTAATAGATTTTCATGAAATTTGACATGTACGTTGATTTTTTAATTGCGCGTCAACGTATATACAAGGTTTTTGGAAATTTTGCATTTCAAGGATAATATAAAAGGAAAAAGGAGCCTCCTTCATACGCCAATGTTAGAGTAAAAATAAGACTACAGAATTATTCATCATAAATCAGCTGACAAGTGATTACACAGATGTGTAGAGAAGTCAGTCTATTGCTGTATTTCCATAAGGTCTATAGTTTCAATCACGTAGTTGTGGATGAGAATACTGCGTGAGGTCTACTGTTCACAGAACTACTAGTATAAAAGGGAAAAGGAGCCTCCTTCATACGCAAATATTAGAGTAAAAATCTGGTGTGGTACACTCACACAACTTTCCTTGCTCATATTTGAAACTACGATCAGACTTATGTACATGTGTATATAGACTCCAAAGACCCTGCAGTAGACGCAGAAGACTTCGATTGAGAAAGCCACAACCTCAAACCGTACCTCGTCATTTGTTCTGGGGTCGATGAAGAACGCTTCTGAAAACTTACCTGAAATTTTAAGAATAAATTGTTTTTAATCTGTAGTTAGAAAGCCAACACCGTAATTCAATTCACGAGAAGTTTTCATTCCCTTTACAGTACCATATTAAAGTATAATAATTATGTTAATTGAATAAATGTTTATTGGAGATTAGTGCTTTCCACAATATATTAATATTGACTCATTCATATCAAGTTATTACCACCTTATATTCCAGGTATTTAGTGATGTGTACTTTGATGTTGTACTTTGGTATTTGATGATCTAATGATAATTATACAGCATTCATCCTCTGATCTATCTCTTTAAAAATGAAAAATGGCTACTGGATATATAGATTCAATAGAAATACAATATTTCTAGGGCATATTGGAAGGATAAAGATTGATAGGATTCCCAGAGCAGTCATGACTTACAAGCCTCATTCTTAGACGAGAATAATTTAGGGGAATAACATAATGACGATTGGCGTCAAAATATTTGCAACTACGATCAGACTACTTCATATGTGTATATATAATTATTCTTTTCAGAGTACTTTTTCCTTTGTGTAAATTGTGAAATTCGATGATTTTTTTTAGTCGTCATTTTTTTAAAGTCGTCAAAACAGCTGTTCTACAGATGAAATATCTCGACTATGTGTTCTTTTTATGAACTGCGCTACCTACCTACCTCATGCACGAGAAGGAGGTTACTATTCCATTTCTCAAGGATGGGGTGGACCCCCCCATTAGTTTCCCAGAAAGGAGACTCATGCCAGTTGATAGAGCTGATAAATAACTAAACAGGGTATGAATTTGAAAAAAATCGGTCAAGTTATTTTGAGAAAATCGTGAAAAACATGGTTTTTTAGTAACTATTAGTCATTTTTCTCAAGAATATTACGGAGCTCCTGCAATTTTCCCAGAAATGAGACTCATGTCAGTTGTTAGGGCTTATAAATAGCTATCCATGGTATAAATTTGAAGAAAATCGTTAGAGCCGTTTTCGAGAAAACCGTGAAAAACATGGTTTTTTAGTAATTATCCGCCATTTTTCTCAAGAATATTACGGAGCTCCTGCAATTTTCCCAGAAATGAGACTCATGTCAGTTGATAGGGCTTATAAATAGCTATCCATGGTATACATTTGAAGAAAATCGTTAGAGCCGTTTTCGAGAAAAACATGGTTTTTTAGTAATTATCCGCCATTTTTTCCGCCATTTTGAATTAAATTTTATTGAATTTCTTATTGTCGGATCCTCATGGTATAAGGACCTTAAGTTTAAAATTTCAAGTCAATCGGTTGATTAGGAATGGAGTTATCGTGTTCACACACACACACACACACACACACACACACACACCACACACACCACACACACACCACACACACACACACACACACACACACACACACACACACACACACCCAAAAACCATGTTTTGGAGTCTGGGGACCTTGAAACGTATAGGAAACTTGAAATTAGGGTGCCTTAATTTTTTTTGGAAAGCAATACTCTCCTTACCTATGTAGCAAAAGCTGAATCTTTTATCATCGATAGAACTCTCCCAGAGGGTCATTCTCCCAAAAGTCCCAAGAAATCCCCTTGGAGCTTTCCCCCCTAGCCCCCTTCAAAGTTGAAAAATACAGGTAATCACGGAAAATTAATTAAAATTAAAATTAATTCTCTGTACCCATTGATCTGAAACAGTTCTATTATATGCCATTCGATTCGTTATGGACTACAATATGAGATATATTCATTTTTTCAATAAAATTAACAGTTTTCTTGATAAAATAATATATATGTAAAAATTTAGGGGGTTTGCGATTTGACTTTTTTGTTTTCTTAGATTAACTTCAAAGCAAGTAGTTTTGAAGAAAAATGAGCCAGATAATTAATGTAGCCACTCTCATTGTGAATCCATTGATGTATATTGTTATGTATTTGCGACTCGATTTGACGCCGTGGAAGGGGAAACAGTCGACGCGGAACGGCGCGGCTGACTCTCTTAGCCATAGTAAACAGCAAACTGGATATCAATTA
The DNA here is from genome assembly GCF_014356525.2 of Nilaparvata lugens. Lineage (NCBI taxonomy): Eukaryota > Metazoa > Arthropoda > Insecta > Hemiptera > Delphacidae > Nilaparvata > Nilaparvata lugens. The sequence goes on from NC_052504.1 coordinate 57,381,769, forward strand.
TCTCTGTAACTATTAATCGTAAGAAAAACTCTCATATGTCATTCAATTCGTTAAATTAAAGACTACAATATTAGTCTGATTCATTTCCTCAATAAATCGAACAGTTTCCTTGATAAAATGATATAATGCAAAAATTTAGGGGTTTTTCGATTTGATTTTTTTGTTTCCTCCGATTAACTTCGAAGCAATTAATTTTAAAGAACAATGTAACGAATTGTGGCCACATTCATTGCGAATTCATTGATGTATATTGTTATGTATTTGCGATTCAAGTTTACGCTGTGGAAGGGGAAACAGCCGACGCGGCTGACTCCCTTCACCATAGTAAACAGAATAATACTGCTGTCTACATTGCATCTCATTTATACTGTGGCGCTCGAAACAATTAATTTTGTCTATTGTTTTGACATGCGCTGTATATAGATTCTCACTTTCCAATACTCTAAAAAAATATTACAATTTTCTTAATTTAACCATGCTCATGATAAAAATCAGGATTTCGTTGTTTGCTCACAGAATTTATTATATTAATTTGAAGTGTGCATTCTCCATACGAGATAGAGGTAACACAATTTGATAACTCTAGTTTCAGATACTGATGTTTTTCAACGAAGTTTCATGATATATTATGTGTCCGACTCCTTCATCTTATCCTTATTTTGTGAAAAATGAAGATTCAGAATTTCTTTTCATAGCTTTTCTTGTGTTTTATCTTGTTTCATCACTCTTTATAATTTAAACACTTGATAATGGAATGAATATCATCAGATCACGTGAACAAAAAAAATAAAAGGGTGGGCCTACCTGTGATACTATATGATAACACTGTACTCCTGATAAGTTGAAAATTTTCAAGCTGAAAGTAGATTAATTTGTTGCACATTCGAATCAAATATTAACAAATATTACCAATATTCTCACTGAACATGAAGAGGCAATACCAAGCCAGAATCGCAGTTCCGTTCAAATCATTATTATCAGAGCTTTCAAATTGATGCTATGTAACTATGGATGTTATCCCCATCTCACAATTTCCCTATTTATCCTTATCCCGATTCAGAATAAAGTAGTTGATCTCTATAATCACAAAAATCAATGTACAGTACCTATAATAAATAGTAAAAATAACAAAATTTCTAGTAATAATGCAACTTTTTCTAGGTACGAATTTCAAGGCTCATAAAATGACTTTTTCTCAATCACAGGCAGAATTCCAATGATCATCATAATAGTAATTTAATGAAAATTGTTTATATTGTACATTGTTCGACGTAAGATAAGCTACATCTTTAAGGTAATCAACGTACTATTTAGGATTATCATGTTTATGAATGAAAACGAGACTGTGATAGAAGATTGGTCAAACTGAAATATAAACATTATATACAATGCATATTTCTGATCAACTATTATTACAAATGATAGTATCAAGCCGTAATGAATTGAGCAACTGAATTTCAAAGTTACTATCCACTGTTCAAATCGCACTGTGATTTCCTTTTACTTCCAAATGGATTGAATTGCCTCACTCTTCAACGTAACAATTATTGTAAAAAAAACTAGTGGAATGTGAACGTCATCCAAATAGCATTCGAATTTCAATTTTCAGATCATGAAATTCATAAAAAACTAATTCTTGAGAGAATAGTGATGAATTGCAAACAGTGCTGGTAACATTGATACAAAGCGATATAATGAAAATCAACATCGATTAATTTGATATTGGACTTATCAAATTTATATTACCGTTAATTTATAATATTTATGAAGCTTATAAAATGTAAAACCAACATTTTAAATTTTCTCTACTGGAGGAAAACGTCGATAGAAAATAAAGAAGAGCCCATTATAAGCACAATATACTTGTGTACTAGAATTCACTTGAACTAACTTATCACTTCAACCCTTCAATGATCACAATGAACTAGAATGGTATAAAAACCATGGAATTGATAATCAGGTAAATTTTCCAAATAGCTTCACTCAACTAAATCTGTGAATGCTAAGTCATAAGAAATCATGTTCAATAGATTTAATTTGAATGCTTCAAATAGAAAATGATCTATTATTTTGGTGCTCTAATCAAAATCAATTTTAATCAACATTAATCGACATAAAGAAAAGCTTCTGCCTACCTTGTGTAATGAATGACAAGATGCGAGTGGAAGTGAAAAATCATATGTTAACAAAAATAATAGAAGATGATGAATCGTCTTTCAATTAATCTTATACGGTAGGGTACTTTGTGGTTAAATGTGAAACACTTTCATGATTTTCCTACCTTTTATGCATGCTTCCTCTTCCTTAATTTGTATGTTTGCATGGCTTCCATCTTTAGAATCTACTGAATTTTCATATTGGACTGTCTAAATAATGTAGATTCAACTAGTAAGAACGGAAGATAAGCTACTTTACAGAGAGAATCATAGAAAGTTTCAACTCAACAAGCCCAATGTATAATTTTTTTTATGCCTCAGCCGTCATATATATTTGGCTCAACTGATGGTATATTATCACCTGGCTTGGAGAATATTAACTGTCGAAAACAGCAAACATTGCACGCTATGATTTTTTCAGGAAATTGCCACTGTTATATAATATGTATTATATTATGTAATAGCATGATATTTTTCGGTTGCAAACAATATCTTTGTCTGTCATAGAATGCATGATTTAGCACATAGATAACAACAAAATGATTTTAGAGAATTAAAATGTGAAAATTATTTCATCGCATGTCAAAACAATAGACAAAATTGATTGTTTCGAGTGCCACTGTTATAAGATGGCATAGTGTGAATAAGATGCAACTTAGAAAGCAGTAGGCCTACTACTGTATTTTACTGTTTACTATGGTGAAAAGAGTCAGCCATGCCGTACCGCGTCGACTGTTTCCCCTTCCACAGCGTCAAATCGAATCGCGAATAAATAACAATATACGTCAATGGATTCGCAATGAATGTGGCTACATTAATTATTTGTCAAATTTTCTCAGATTATTTGCTTTGAAGTTAATCGGAGAAAACAAAAATCAAATCGAAAAACCCCTACATTTTTACATATATATTATTTTATCAAGGAAACTGTTTGATTTATTGAGGAAATGAGTACTACTAATATTTTAGTCCATAATGTAACGAATCGAATGACATATGATAGATTTTTTTCCGATTAATGGTTACAGAGATAATTGATTTCAAGTTTGCTGTTTACTATGGCTAAGAGATTCAGCCGCGCCGTTCCGCGTCGACTGTTTCCCCTTCCACAGCGTCAAATCGAATCGCAAATACATAACAATATACATCAATGGATTTGCAATGACAGTGGCTACATTAATTATTTGGCTCATTTTCCTTTAAAACTACTTTTTCCGAGGTTAATCGAAGAAAACAAAAAAATCAAATCACAAACCCCCTAAATTTTCACATATATCATTTTATAAAGAAAACTGTTAATTTTATTGGAAAAATTAATATAACTAGTATTGTAGTCCATAATGTAACGAATCGAATGGCATATAATAGAACTGTTTCCGATCAATGGTTACAGAGATAATTGATTTCCCGTGTTTACCTGCATTTTTCATGTTTTAGGGTGCTGGGGCGGAAAGCTCCAAGGGGAGCTCAGGAAACACAGAGACAGCCACATACACAGGGTTTCCGCTTTCATAATTGCCTGCCACACGATATAAAAAGTATAAAAGAGCCTAAACCATTTAAGCAAGCTCTAAAAAAATACTTTTTAGACAATCCACTCTATTCAGTGAAGGAATTTCCAGTGAAGAGTGTAATTCAAAAGTAGCGACTTTCATTCGCTTCCTTGACGTGCCCCTCATCCTTGTGATGTAGGTGATGAAATAAAAAGGAAAAGGAAGGATTTCTTGGGACTTTTGGGAGAATGACCCTCTGGGAGGGTTCTATCGATGGTGGGAAATTCAGATTTTATTTAATTTTCGAATCGAAACTGCTTTTTTGGACCTTCATTGACTGGGCTAATGGTAATAGGGCAAGGAAAGTAAAAATCAGACTATAGTATTATTCATCATAAATCAGCTGAAAAGTGATTACACAGATGTGTGGAGAAGCCAGTCTATTGCTGTATTTCCATAAGGTCTATAGTTTCAATCAGGTACTTGTGGATGAGAATACTGCGTGAGGTCTACTGTTCACAGAACTTAGTTTATGTACTTTCATAAATAATGAATGTATTGTCAATTCAAGATATGCTAACATAGAAGATATTTTCTTCAGGGATCAATCTCAGGGCTGTACCTTTTTCCAAAACTGCCAATATTGTCACAATAAATGTATAATGCCTAATGTCATTATTATTAATTAAATCATAACTTATAAAATAATATTGGCATAATATTTTGTATATTATTATCTTCATAAAGTGTATTATGATAACTGAATTTAATTTCACTCCATTCTCATAATCTATTCTATGTATGATTATAATAGTAATTACAACAATCATTACTCTAATCTTTCTGAGTCTAGATCTCTATTTCTCATTCAGTCATTAATTTTGAGTTGTTCACCTCAACAACTTTACTTCATTAAATTTCGGTACAGTGTTGAAGGAAAATACCTTCTATAATAACCCTTTCAATGAATGGACGGTCAATTTCTGTTGATGAATGTACATATAAAACAATATTATACAATGGATTAACTATACTCGTCTATTTAAACTATACTTGTCCATTTGATTTTAATATCGTAATTCTCATTTTTAACGTCTTGGAAACTCCAGTAATGGTGTACAAGACGAGTTAGATTGATAGGTAAAAAAACTATACAATAGTTCACTTAATCCTAGCCTCCATTTTGGCAATTTGCAATATCACAACAAAACGACGAACTCCGCTAGCTTGTTGTACGTATTTTACAATTTTTCGCCTATTGTTTCCATTTCGGCGCAAACTGCATGAAAGTGGGTGCAATGACAAAATCGACGCTAACTTAGCACTAACTTTAGTCCTTGAGCACTATAAAAATATATAAAAGTGACCAAAGCTCACTTATTTTCGGGAATTTTCTGAAATCTGACGAACGCTTTTAGTTTTTGGGGGTGCTGGATCCAAATCTGGAAAGATAATCTTTCTATCTTTATTTATAAGGAAGTTAAAATTTGATAGAAAAAGGGATAAGTAATAATATTTGTGAAATATGAATCTGCAACAACAGCCGAGTTGAAATGATGTGGACCGTTTTCATTATTACAAGCTCCCGTCATTCTATCTCTATTCATGTTGCAGCGCTGAATCTGTGGTAATGGAAACGAGGCTTAAGTTAACACTAATTCGAGTTTGAGAGGAAATCTTGTACATTATACAGAACTTTTTCAACTCAATACTTTTCCAACTCCTTTTTGAAATGTTTCATATCGTTAGTACTTTTCAGTTATAAAGTTGGTTATGTGATTTTGAATTAATAAATGAAGAAATTTAATTTGATGTTGAAGAAGAGCATAAACGAATGTGAATTTTAGATCGGGTCCTGTGATAGAGCACGCCACGGGCACGATTGTGCACCCGCGCAAGAACAAGGAGCGCCTGCCGCTCTCCTTTCTGCTCAACAATCTGCCACCTGGCTACTCCCCCCTGCCCCCCTGCTGCACTGCGGCCGCCGAGCGGGAGCGGGAGGCTGTGAGGCGTGGTGGGGGCGGTGAGGCGGGCGGAGGCGGTGCTGGCCCCCCCACTGATCCCAACAGCATCGATTTGAGTGTCAAGTCTGGCAATATCGGCAAGGAGGTGCGTTTTCATAAAATACAATTGCATTTTATTACATGTATTCATTTGTATATTGTGTATGTAAATGACAGAATTGTCAATGTTGTGCTAGTCAACACAGTCTCTAGCTAGTGCTAGCTAGTTGTAGTAGTCAGACACATGCTTGTTGTGTAAGTTATTCTAACTAAATAACTACTGGGATGGGATGACTGTACACTTGTGCAATTTATCAACATTACGTTTGAAAGAATTGTATCTTTTGGATGGAATATTGTTGTTGATACATTTACGTAGTCTTCTCATGACGTTCTTCGTAGTCTTAACTTTCTGTGTTTCATGAAGCTGTCGTTTTTCGTAGTTTTAGCTTTCTGTTTTGTTGAGAAGCTGATGTTGTAGATATCCATATAGAATTGAAAACACAATTTGATATTGTCAAAACCACCTAGTTATAGCCACTCACTCATTCTGCTCGCACCTTAGTGACCTATAAAGTGGTGCCTGGAACCTATCAATAATGAAAATAACATAAAAATACTGATTTAAAATTAGCATAACTTACACAAAAAGCATGTGTCTAAGTGTTTACATGACAGCGATTTACGCTCGGTTGTCGCGCGGTTGACCAACCGAGCGGTTGCCAGGTATAGGGAAACACACATGGTGCCGTACACATGCAACGCTCGGTTTTAGTAGTCGCCGGCGAATCGCGGCGGTTGTAGTCTCTAGTCCAGTAATATGAATAATATAAGAAGCAGTAATATAGAATTAATATTTCTTCTCAAAATATAAGAGTAATATAGTGATAGAAATTGAGTATATAGATGTTGTAGTAATTATTAATCATAACCGAGCGCATCCGCTCATGAATCGCTGTCATGTGTACGAGGCTGACAAACCGAGCGATTTGCCAACCGAGCGTAAATCGCTGTCATGTGAACAAGCTCTAAACTAGCACAACATTGAAAATACAAACAAATGAAACATACTGTAATACAATATTACTGAGAGGTTGATTAATATTCTATTCTTATATGTTTGTTGTTTTCATTCAAGTATTATAGTCGTGTTGTGTTGCATTGCTTTGTTCAAGGAAATTAACCTAAATGTATTTCAATAATATGTCTTATTGCCTTCTATTAACAAATATAAATGTCTTGATGATCTAATGATACTGAATCGGCACTTGTTCAATTAGACATTCGTCAGTATCTGTAGCTTCTTTTACTCTGAAACCATTTCAATGTTAATCAATAAGTGAGAGCTCTTGAGCGTATTTTCCTTCCACATTTATTATAATTTGAATTTTACGACAAATTATTTGACTACATTGTCGTTCTTGTCGTTTCAATCATGTCTGAAATCATCTCTCATCATCATCCGTCTCATTACTCACGCACAAGCCCAGAGCTCATCAGAAAAAAATCCTCAAAAAATTGATGGCCGCAAATTAATATTGCCGTATTTTTATTGTGTAACAATGCATGCTTAGATAATCTCAATTGCTTATTTATAGGTTATTCCTAACTGGCAGCGTATAAAATAAATTGCTGCTATAGTCTGTACAAACCTTAGTTTGCAGCATTGCTTTTGTGGAGTACAGCGCTGCCAGATTTCATAAAATCCAGCGAGCCTGTGTAATAATTGTGAGAGAGAAAGAGCGAAAAAGAGAGTGTAGACCTTTTTTTGATTTCAGTCCATTCCTATTGAAATATCATCGGAAATAAAGCCCCGTGCTGCAAACTAAGGTTTACACGGACTATAGCAACTTCCAATATTACGACTAGAAGATTGTAGCTCATTTTAATTTAGAATGTGATTTGTGGTTTTTGCAGGTGCTCGAATACTACGTGAAGAAGAAAACGCACAAACCGTCGTCGTCGTACCATCACGATGGCGGTGGCTCGTCAGACACCAGTCCCAGTCCGACGGGGGGCGCTCCTGGGGGGGCCGACGCACCCACACCGCCCCCACCCCTCCACCCACCACACCCACACCCGCATGCGCACACTCGCACCAGCATCTACTCCCAACTGTACCCACCAGGGGTGGGGGGAGGCAGTCAGCCGCCGCCCCACCACTATGGCAGTGGGGGCGGTGGAATGGGGGTAGGTGGGTCGCATCACACACACTCGCACTGCCCCCCAAGGGGTGCCAGTGGTGATAGTTTGAGTTTGACTCTGTCTGATTCGAGGTCCTACTCATTTGAGCCGCCCTATTCGCCTGTGTCACCGGTGAGTTGCTAGCAAACAAATGCTAATATTTGATGTATCAGTTGTTATAAATAATGCTTATTTTTAAATATTTCAGATTGACCCCATTGCTCTCTCAACCCAACATGAGGAACATTAGAAAATTCCTCTGTACTTGATCGATTGAATAAAACTAGAATCTAGTGACTAGCAACTAGTGATAAGAAATAAGATTATACAATTGACTCAAATCGTAGCATTTTCTTGAAAATTACTGAGTACTAGCAATTGCTAGTTTTTATTCGATTGACCTATGTGAAGTGCCCATGCACCTGTTCCAAGTTCCAAAACACTCTATTTAATGATCATAATAATAATACAAAAATTTTTATTCACATTCCACAAGAAATATAATATACAAAAGGTTTTTTTATAGCAATGGTCCTCACACCATCTACCAGGAGTTGGCTGATATTTTACACATAATTGAATAACATTTAAAAGAAAACTACATCTATACCGGTTACTCACAACAATAAAAACCTACACACATTTAGAGCCACGCGTCATGATGCGTTTTTTTAGACGAGTCGGCAGGTAAGAAGCTCTTCGATTGGCTGATTATCTGCTGAGTCCTGAACGCCAGCCCAATCAGCCAATCGGAGAACTTCTAGCCCTGCCGAATCGTCTGAAAAACTCCTTATGTGGCTGGCTCCTACTGTACTCTCATCCTTCACCTATCTCACCCAACTCCTCAATTAACTGAATTCCGCAAAACACTCTGTTTAGTCGCTCACCTTAATTTCCAATCTAAACTTTCAATTCAAAACAAAGCTGACACATACTCATTAGAACTGGATATCAGGAATCTCGACAATTATTCGGATAATTACTTGAATAAGTAAGATATAATTACTCATATCGGACTTGAATAAACATGTGATATTATTCATTATATTTGTTATCCTATATATATATTTCTATTTTACTCCAATACTCTGCATTTGTTTCTTTAGTGCTAGTTTTTTATTAACTTACTTTTCGTTTTTTCAACTTATTTGTTCTTATTCTATAGTGAGGTCCCCGTTATAATGGCAGTATTTAATTTACAATGATGTTGCTTTCTTTTCCTATCATTCGACAAGTCAGATAGCACTATCCCTTTCTAGCTGTTCAATGTCATGTTTTATTTTGATTCTAACAAAATACTTGAGTAGACAAGTCGTATAATTGATTTTAAAATTTCTTTTTGAATAAATGAAATAATGTTCAGACCACCGTATAGGAAACATGAACTATTCCTGAAATGACATTTATTTATGAGTTGATAACTTTGATCATCGTGGACTTGGTCCGTCCTCACAAACAGATAGTTTACCGGTACCGGTAGTAATATTGAAAGGTTATTATAGAATTATTCCCATTGAAATTTCATTATTAAAAGGATTTCTATTTTGCTTTTACCTTTTAGAGAAACTGTAATAGAATACTTACCGAATAACTTATTTTCTGTTGATTTGAAGTTCAGATTGTTGTATCAAAGTTTTTAAAACTAGCCGCTGAGATTTCAGATGTGTGTGAAAATAAAAATCTGATCTCAGTTATGAAAGTTTCGAATCAAATTATGAAAAGGGATATTTTATTGATGAATGTAAAATAAATTTTACTTGATTTTGTCGTTTTCAAATTTCTCCTCCTCACGAATTTCATTTTCTATTCACTTCTTTATAATTGTTATCATCTTTATTATATTTAATATTGAAGTAGCTCTTATACTTTAGCTTTTCTCAACACATTGAAGTCTTATGACTGGTTTTTTATCAACTCACTTCCCACAAGATTAGATTCATGTCTAGATAAACACATCTCAAACCTTCATCCTACAACGTATACATGTGCTACAAATCAACCGCCGCATCTATCTGATCACTTAGGGCTAGTGTTGAGGATTTCTAGCCTGACTCCCTTCAGCACTGGAGAAGTAGATGATGGAAGTGCGAAAACTAGCTATAAGTATAGAGTGTTGAATGATACCAGTATAAACAAGTTAAAACGTTGTTTGAATGAAGTTGATTGGTTTGCAACAATCTGTTCAGATAATGTAAATTTAGCATTCAATAATTTTATGCAGGTTCTGTCTAATAATTTCAAAAGATGTTGTCCTCTTAAAACTAGAAAAATCAGCCTCAATAAAAATGGTCAAAAAAATAGCAGTGCAAGAAGCTGGTACACTCCTCAGTTGAATAATATTAGAACTCTATTAGATTTTAGCCATATGAAATGCAAGACCAATCCTGAACTATTAGGAAATCATAGAAGATTGAAACAGCTCTATAGAGATCAAATCGATTTGGCTAAGAGAAAGGCAAATGCTGATTTTATATTGAAATCCAATAATATGTGCAAAGCATCCTGGAGGGTTATAAATGATGAAACAGGGCGACTGCCAAAGAATAAGTCACAATCTGAACCACCTTTATCTGCTAAAGAGTTTAATGATTTTTTGCAGGAATTTCTAATATGATTTCGGTAAAGAGTGATAATTGCAACAATATTGGTTCTATTGATATTCTATCTGCATCTGGGTTGAAGCCTCAGACAAATCAACAGCCGTTTGTGTGGTGTGTGGTTGAACCAGACGTTATTTGTACGATTGTTTCAAGACTTGATAATTCCAGGGCAGAGGATGTTTTTGGATTATCCAATTTTGTTTTGAGGAAAATTATAGATGCCATCATAGAACCTTTAACATTCCTTATAAATTGGGCTTTTAGAGTAGGGGTGTATCCGGATTGCTTGAAAGTCACTGTGACAGTACCAGTATATAAAAAAGGAGATAAGAACAACATTAATAATTACAGTATAGGCCAATTTCTCTGGTACCTGTCATATCCAAGATAATGGAAAGCGCAATAAAAATTCAAATTGAGAAATATTTTGAGCAGAATAGATTGTTTCAGTCGGCGCAGTTTGCTTTCAGACGTAATTTGAACACTACTAAAGCAGTTGAAAGCGTTGTGTCTTTTGTTATTGATGGCTTTGAAAATGGTGAAGAGATTAGTGCTCTGCTTTTGGACCTTAGCAAAGCCTTTGATATTGTCCCACACAAGCAACTTATAGAAAAACTGCACTACTATGGATTGAATGGTAATGAGTTGTCACTTTTTGTAAGAAGGTCTCAGGAGGAGTCCCTCAGGGTTCTGTACTGGGCCCTTTCCTGTTTATAGTATATATGAATGATCTACCCTCATACATCCCTTATAAAACTGTTCTCTATGCAGACGACACGACGCTTCTGAGTTCAAATAAGTCTTCTGAAATAAATAAAATTATCACAACATTTATGACCAACAGAGCCAATATTTGGTTCTCTGCAAATAAGCTTATAGTGAACGAGAGCAAAACAAAATCTATATTGTTTGGTTTGAGTAGAAATTGTGAAAAAAGATCAGTAAAACTACTAGGGATTAACCTTGATTCCAAACTCACTTGGGAGTACCCACACTGAAGCTCTTTGCAGTCGCCTATCCAGAGTAATATTCTTATTGAAGAGGTTGAAATTGTGTACTAGTGCTGATTTAACGTTAATGGCATATTTTGCTCTTTTCCACTCTCATTTACAGTATGGCACCCTACTGTGGGGCAATTCAAGTGGTGCCAGTGACATATTTTTGTGTCAGAAAAGAGCTCTGCGAACCATTTTTAATCTTGGTAGAATGGATTCCTGCAGGCCATTCTTTAAAAGAAACGGCATATTGACTCTGCCCTGTATATTTATGCTGCAAGCTCTGACATTTGTCAAAGATAATCTGAGGCAATTCGATCTAAGATGCGATGTACATCAGCACTTTACAAGAGAGCGTAAACAAATAAATACCGGGCGGGTACGACTCTCCAAAACAACATATGTATGTATATATCGGTATAAAATTATTCAATAAACTGCCTGAAAGTATCCGTGATAAAAATTCTAGATCGTTCAGGTACGCAATTTCCAAACTATTCAAAAATAGGGCTTTTTATTCAATTGAGGAGATGTTGGCAGCTGATATTTCATGTTAATATTCGACCTCTATTATAATATTGTTATTGCCAATTAAAAATATGACTTTATATAACTGTGATGAAACTAAGTACGCGGGACTGTTGGCTGTGATAGTATTTCTCTGTTTTGAGTACCTATGTGAAATGTATGTATAATGTATATTATGTTTACCTGATGACTTTGTCAATACATCTATTTGTTCACGGCAATAAAAACATTTTGAATTTTGAATTTTATACTCCCAATTTTCATCTTTGTGAAGTTAATAACAATGTAAACTAATACTAGTTCAAACGTATTGGGATGATTTGAGTTATATTGGATAGCTATGTTCCAGTACAGTCTGTAACAAGATTGAGTCAAGTATAGAAAATCGGCAACCCTGTTATCCCATTTTTCTTCATTGCCATTGTAACGTGGACCATTCTATAGTGTTGTATCTTATCGTGTGATTGATTGTTTATTGTGTATGTTGGTGTTTGAGGTGCACCACACGCACTCGCCGTCAGTGGACTCTTCGCAGTCGCTGGTGTCGCAACACTACCACCACAGCGGCGGTGGCGGCGGCGGGAAGCCAGAGCGGCCCGGCTCCTATGCTGGGAGTGGCGGGGGCAGCCAGGTGGTGGGGGGTGGTAGCACCCATTTGCACCACTTCAGGGGTGGCCCGGCCACGCATGACCACCACCATCATCACACCTACCATCACACCACTTTCGAGGGCGGCACCTTTCCCAGAAAGAAGGAGAATCAACGGTTCAGGTAACACTATTAAATATTTTTTGGGGTGTCATTCATGTGTGCGATTTCTCAAATGTGCGAGCATTTCAACTTTTCGTTATTTGTGTTCATTGTCTGAAATTATCGAAACATTTCAATTAATAGTCTATTAACATATTGCCATTCAAATGCCAAAACCTAAACCTCCCTTTTTACTTCTAAAACCTAATTGAACAGAACCTTTCAGGTTATGTTCATACACTAGGCAATTTGAAATCATACAAATCTGAGACTCTCCCTATTTCTTGAATTGAAAATTATTCTTTCATTTATTACAAAAGAATATGAGTATAAAAATACACTTACTCAAAAAGATAAGAGGAATAAAAATAATTGAAGAGACTTGTTCAATTTTCACTCTAGGATTAAAAATAGAAGGAATATAAACTTATTAAAACAAGATTAAGCATAATGGTAAAATATCCAACTATGTTCTTTGGGAGGAAACCCCAAGGAGGGATTCAAGGGGGACATGGATCATGGGTTATGAGTTGAATGATGTTTAAAATGATATAAAAAAGAAAATATACATTATTGGTACTGATTATTTATTATATGAATGGTGAATAAATTAGTAAATTATCATGTTTATCTATATCTTTTATTTCGTAGCCTCTTCATATTTTTCCTCTAGATTTTTTTATCATCATTTTTTTTTGTATGTCAAGCTTCACAATATTAAGATGAAAAATATTAAGATTCGCTTCTCTCAAATTTGTCAGCTTCTTTATGTGATGAAATTAAAAATGTATACAGCACTCCAATATAATAAAAATGTAATGCCTCCAATAATAGCTGAGAATAAGTAAATTATTAATATTCAACTAGTCTACTCTTTCATCATTGCCATTGTTACACGACCTTTGCGGTTGTGCCTGTAATAGTATATTTCGCACCTAGGGCCGAAAATGAGACTTTTCTGGCTCGAAATCGGTTTTCAAGTCCGAGGCCGTAGGCCGAGGACTAGAAAAGATTGAGAGCCGGAAAAACATTTTTGCCCATGGTGAGAACGTTATTTTTCGCCACACAGAAAAATAAACAATATATATATATATATATATATATATATATATATATATATGAGAATAATTGTCTATTCTAAGCACTTCCGAAAGCAAAAGTGGAAGGTCATAGTTCTAGCAAATCTGAGGTAATCTGAATATCAAGAAATTGTCCAAGTATTATTTTTTTTTATTCTGATTTGTCTAAAAGATTATGTTCAATTATGTAAGAGGTTGAGTTTATACTTTTTATTCTTCCAAATGACAATAAGATGATATTATTATAAATGTTTTAATTATTGAATGATAAACACAAATAATGAAAAGTTTTTGATCAGCTGTTTTAGCACACTTGAAATTTGGCCAATCTGAATGTCAACGGAAGTTTAGGTTAGAAGTTCTATCCTACTCTGAAAATCGAATCATTTGAATAGTTTATGATATATATATATTATCTGTATTTTATTCATCCAAATAAAATGATAGTATATTATTGCAGAATACTTTATTGAATTCTAGAAGCATAAACTAATTCCGTTTCATAAACTATTTTGTAAACACGTTCACATCAAATCAGAATCAGTTGACTTCAAGGTTATTTTACAGCCCTAGGGCCGTAAAAATTTTACCGGCCTGGTCAGAAAACAATCACTTTCGGCCTCCATATGACGCATGTAAACCAGCTCATTACATCCAAGTGGGGCGAAAAATAACTTCTCCGGTCAGAGAGATGTTTTCATGCTTTCTTCAGAAAATGTTCATAGAATTGATTTTTTTCTCCTAATTATATGAAATTTATCAAGTTTTCTGAATTTTTAAATGAAGTTATTTCAATTATAATACATAATAAGACACACACAAGCGGTAAGAAGAAGGGGTGATTTTCATAGAGCTGAAAAGCTTCCCACCTCCACCAAACGCCAAATGCTCTGTGATCGGTGACGTCAGATCGTCAATAATTGTTGAGTGAATAGTTGATCTCGAAGCATCCTCAATCGAGTCTCCCGCCAACTGCTAGTTGTGAAACGTTATTCTTTTTTGCCAAAAATGCAATAGTTCAGCATAAATATACCGAAGAATAATTCAAGTCTACGCTGAAACGTTATGAGTGATTGTATTGTGCGTGGATGTCGGAAAATTGAAGACGTCAGTTGAAATGACTTCCGGGTGATCCATGATAACTCGGCCTCACAGTGCTGCTGTAACCAAACGGCTTCTTCAGCTAATCAAATGGGATAGTTTCGATCACCCACCATACAAACCCGACTTGGCCACCAGCAACTCATACCTTATCCCTAAACTAAAGACATGACTCGAGGGAAGAGCTTGCAAACTAACGACGAGCACCAAAACAACGTCAAGTGGTCCGCCACTTGAACCCATTTGGCCGAACAATTTTATAAAGAGGGTTTCGGTAGGTTGGTCGTCTGGTATGACAAATGCCTCAACACGGCAATTTTGTTTAAGAATTAATCAGAATAATTAATAAGTGTAAGTAACGTTTAGTGAAAGAATTATTCCTTTTTATACATTTGTCTTTTATCTATGGCCAATCGGAGGTTGAAAAACAAATGAGCCTCGTATTTGTGTGTTGGATTTGAAGGATTCCATCGAACCCGAGCGTGGCAAGCAAGAGCAGCGGAGGAAAGGTGTCGACGGGCAGCATAGAGAAGTCATCGGAGCGAGGCAGTCCTATGCCAATGCCCACCTTCCATGTGGAGGTGCTCAGTCCCGGCCTTAGGCAGAACAAGCGCAACTCACTCCCCCTCGACTATTGCTGGTCGCAAAAGTCAGTTGAAATCAAGTAAATCAACGCTTTATTCATCAACTTACGCACGTACAAATTATTTTTAAATGTAACATAGTGCATGTTTTATACATACTTCTAAATATAGTTATTTTTATGATTTTCAGAGTGAAAAATACAGCTTCTTCTCCCTAAGGGGAAGTTTGATACCCGAGGCAAAGCCGAGTCTATTAATATTAATCATGCAATAACTATAGCATACAAACATATATTTAATAAGTTGAATAATTTCTGGTTGAGGTCTTGAATTCAGTTGGCTCATGACAACTCTTCATGGCTTCTCATCTCAGCCCCGACCTTCCAATCTATTTCCAATTTAAGCTTTTGAAATAGAGATGCTTTCCTTGTTATTTGAATGGAATTACTTTTACTCCCCAAGGAGTTCTTCAGTTTTTTTCCCGACGGCGAAAAAGTGAGGTTTTACCATTATGTTCCATGGAGTAAAGTTTAGACATTAGGTGAAGGAAAAATTATTTATATTATTTGTGAAAGTACGCTCGTACTAAGGAGTTACAAATGTCACATAATATATATTTGTATACATACTAACATTTTAGCTATAATTCTGAGCTATATTAAAAAAGGATCTCATCTGCAATGCACATAAATTTTATTATTTCACTCACAATTTCATTCCTAAAATTATTTTATTTTTCAATTGAGATGCTTTAAAATATTCCTATCTATTGTTATCCATATTTATGAGTTCAAAAACTAAATTACTTTGATCTCACATGCATGGGTTGAGAATTGCGACGATTACAATCTAAATTCGGGAGAGAAATAGTTGAATAATTGCCTGTTTTTAAATAGTCTATATATACTAATGAATTTAATATCATATAGATGTAAAATTGGAAAGTGCGTGTTTTAATTCAATAACTAATGATAGAAAATATCCTTATTCTAAACTTTATTACAAATACTATCAAGTATTATCAGGGATCCAACTTCAATAGCTGTCATTTGAGATTAAAGTAATCGTTAACCTGTAAACTGTGTGATCGAACTATTTCAATAAGTTTTTTTGAACCAATAGATTCAAGCATCAATACTCGGAAAATATTTCACTGGTACTTTAATGGACGTATGAGAAACTGGGTCAACGACTTGTCATTCTATTAAAATAAACAAAATTAGCATCCATTCATGTAAGGAACAAGGAATTAACAATCAAAAACGTTATCCATTCCTAATACAGATTTTTATTTGACAAGTGTAAGGCATTATTTTTTAATTTGTTTTTGCAGACCTCTACCGGGCGAGCTACGCCGTGTGCACATAGACAAGTCAGTTGAGCCGCTAGGAATTCAGATTTCTTGTCTGGAAAGCGGAGGTGTGTTTGTCTCCACTGTCAGTGAGCACAGTCTAGCATCGCAAGTTGGTCTTCAGGTAAAATAAAATAAAGTACAAAAGAATGGACATAGTCGTTTATTAATAATTCTTTAAAGTTTTAAACTCTTTTGTGTAATAGAAGCAAATGGATAAAAATATTAGAATATTATTTTATGTTATCTCAATATAATTGAAACATTTGGTTGAACAACAAATAAATTACATAAAAGTTGATCAAGTAACAGTACAAACATTTCCATAGGCTATAAAACATAACAGAAGCATATAAATGACTGAACGCCAAAAATGAAAAATAAAAAGAGAGATGCAAGTCTGGCTCATTCATTACAAATTATAATCTTAATATCATTTTCATACAATTTTCATTTGTAATTGTGAATCTATAAATAAATATTCAACTGCTCCTGATATACTAGTATTAAATGGTCTCAAGTCATCAATTTATTCTATTTGTATTCTATCTATTCCAATTCCAACAATGAAACACATTTTGTCATACGATAAACAATTTTGTCTGCAACAGCAAGGCTGTCTGATTGTGGTCGTCTTTTCAAGGCCAAAGAAAATATTTAATAGAAAAAAATATAATTATAGTAGGAAATAAAAGAATATAATTTTCAAATCTTATTTTCAGAAACAAAACAAATGGTGGTGGTTTGTGGTTTTATAAGCTTGAGAAAAAGTTTATAATATTGATCAATATCGATATTAATATTGGATACTAGTAGGTAACCCGTGCTTCGCAAGGGTCTATTTTAAAACTTTGCAAAATGAAAACTTGACGTAATAAAAAATTCGAAATTTCAAAATAGGCCTATAACCATCCCTCGTGTACTGGTGGCAAAATTTTACATTAAAAATAATTATTTGATAAAATCCAAGTTCAATTGTAATGAAAACAAATTACTTCAAAAAATAATTGATAATACGTTTCGAGGGAAAAAATAAGAACAAAAAAATTGGGAAGAATCGGGATTCGTGCACGAGATTGATATTTTTAGAATCTATGTGCAAAATTTGAAGATCTAAATCATTCCAGTTTTTCCGGTATACAATCCACAAGTTGACATGTTTTGATGCGAACGCACGAACAAACACAACCCTACTCTCTCTTATTATATAGATGAGTATCCATCTAATAACTTACTACTGATATTATCCAGTAACAATCTATTGTCTGTTTGAATCGCTAAACTGCCTTGTTGCTGTCGTACTGTGCAATGATGATTGCAAACATGTTTGATTGGTTTTAATTTGTTTAGGTTGGCGACCAGTTGCTGGAGGTGTGTGGCATCAACATGCGCAGTGCTACCTATCAGCTGGCGGCCAATGTCCTCCGCCAGTGCGGCAACTCCATCACTATGCTTGTCCAGTACAGTCCTGAAAGTGAGTCAATTCATTAACAAATACTAATTTCAGTAAGATATCAATCTTGGTTGATATGCTTGCTTTCTCGTTGATCCATTGATCCGTATTGATCATGATACACTGTGTATCCATATTGTATCATACATCGTAGAATCTACAAATGAACTAATTGGAGTTAAACATTACATAAAATACGATTGAGTTTAACACTATAAAAAACACCAGATCTTAAAGCACAACGATGAAAAAGTAGAAACCATTTTATCATGGAAACAAAAAACTCTTTACAATAATATAATTCGATATAATGCTTTTACATGAATAAGTTGAACAAAAAATACCCGGACGCCAAGCCTGTGTCTGGTAGTAAGCATAAATTGAAATTAAAATTAAGAACTAGGTGGGTGATATTCATAAATCCTAAAGTTAGAATTAAGAACTACTGTAGATGGGTGCGACCGACCGGTCTTTCGATATCACAAATATACTGCTAGATTCACATAGAAAAATGAAACAAAATGGACTTCTTGATAATAATAATAATATTCGTATAGCTTTTATTAGTGGGGAGTTCCTGGCGGAAGTTCTACCTCACCTGAGTATATCATTTGAGCCGTCAATGGGCCTTACGACTGTCATACTTCAGCCGAGGTATACTTCTACGACTTCACTTGATGAAATAATTATACAGAATAACTGATTAAAATATCTAGAATACAAACTAAAAGACTCTTTATCGTACAAAATTATCTTCACTATATAGAATAATTAATTCAAATCACTATAATACAAACTAAAAGGCGCTTTATCGTACAAAATTATCTTCACTATATAGAATAATTAATTCAAATCACTATAATACAAACTAAAAGGCGCTTTATCGTACAAAATTATCTTCACTATATAGAATAATTATTCAAATCACTATAATACAAACTAAAAGGCGCTTTATCGTACAAAATTATCTTCACTAGATAGAATAATCAATTCAAATCACTATAATACAAACTAAAAGGCGCTTTATCGTACAAAATTATCTTCACTATATAGAATAATTAATTTAAATCACTATAATACAAACTAAAAGGCGCTTTATCGTACAAAATTATCTTCACTATATAGAATAATTAATTCAAATCACTATAATACAAACTAAAAGGCGCTTTATCGTACAAAATTATCTTCACTATATAGAATAATTAATTCAAATCACTATAATACAAACTAAAAGGCGCTTTATCGTACAAAATTATCTTCACTGATAATGATAAGGTATAATGATGAATGATTAAATTTTTCACACAAAAAAAACAATAAAAAAGACAAAATAGAAATATACAGATACAAAGCATATGTATATACAAATTCCGTATATTAAACTTAACTAATATATATTATTAAGTTTAAAAAAACCTTGAATTTGAAAAAATTATACCTGCATAGGTGTGAAACCTGTGTGCATACATTTATGTCATAGAATCAACAAATACATCAGGTTGAGTTATATTAGGGGTTTAAGTTTCTTCTAATTGAATGATATCTAACGAACTATATTTATTGGATTGCAGAGTACCACGAACTGGAGGGCACGGCTAGCTCGAGCAGTGGAGGCAGCCGGGAGACGAGGTCGGGGTCGCCCACGCCGTGTAACTCACCTCGTGCCAATCGCAAGTCTAGTCCACTGGAGCTCACTCACAGCCAGATCGAGCAGGCCATTTCTACGCTCAGCCGCCAGAAACCCAGCCAAAGGTAAACGACCTGCACAAATTATAAAATTCATTCATTTATTTCTCATACTAGCAGGTAACCCGTGCTTCGCAAGGGTCTATTTTTAAACTTGACAAACTGAAAACTTGTAATGAAATCTAGAAGAATTAAAAATAGGTCTCGGTTGATTAAGATTTTATATGCAGCATTCCAAGTAAATCAGTCCAGTAGTTCAAACGTGATGATGCGTCAAACATAATTATCCTATCCTTTACACGTGTATACGTGTTTAAGCCAGTTCTTTCCTTTATTATAATATAGAAGGTGATAGATGGATATATCATCCATATAATAAAGGAAATGAATGAGAATAAATTTTGAAAGGTTTGAGATATCGATGTGCGGTTTTCACCATACCTTTTCTCTGGAAATCCTGTATCGTAATCGTGTATCATATGACCACCTTTCAATTAAAAAAAGAAGTTTGATTCAAAATGGCGGAAAAAATTTGGATGCGACGGAAAATCTGTTTTTATCATTCGTAAAGGATCCCCAATCATACCTATCTTCTAATTTCCCTTTCAAGAGAAATGTTCTGCTGCTTCCATACAACAATTGGTTGCATGACATATAATTGAAAACTTGACAAACTGAAAACATTATGTAATCAAATCTTGAAGCATTTAAAATAGGTCTATTACCATCCTCGGTTAAGCAAGAATATATATGCAAAATTTCAAGTTAATCAGTCCAGCAGTTCAGACGAAATGATGCGTCAAACATAATTTTCCTATACTTTACACCTGTATACGTGTATAATCCAGTTCCTTCCTTTATTATAGTGTAGAAGATAATAGATTGATGGATGATCATTGTTATTTTACTAAAAGATAGAATAAGTTGAGTAGTTTCCCTTTCAGAGGGAGTTTTCACAACCTACAAAACTCATTTTTCATCTGAAGATATAACGAAAAGGTGCATATGACCTTATTTTTTTGCTCAGTTTGCCAAAATACCCCTCATTACAATATTAAAATTTTTGACTGACTGTACAGTGAGTAATTTTGGAATTTTAATTAAATAAAAATGGAAGAGAATAATTTCTTTATGTAAATAACACCTTTATTCAAAGACATATTAACTGTATGCGTTTTCATATTGCCGATACAGCATTGATTAAACTGTAGACGTTTATTTAGCACTTTGTCTCAAATAACAGCTGTTCTAGCAGCTGAAATATTAATAATCCATGCCACGTGTAGGCCTAAACATTGCATCAGGAAAACGAAGTTTCAAAACAATGTTTTTGAGATAATTTCTTTGATGCAGCTGTTTCACATATTATTACCATATTATTATACAGAGTTTGTGAAAATGAAAATATTTATTAATAATTATCAAATCAATACTATTATTATATTCATAATAAAAGTATTATCATTATTATTAAAAATATTTAGCCTATCAATTATCAAAACAATATTATTGAGGTTAAGTGGTATCAGGTAGAAAGCAATAATAGAAACAGATGTTCCTTTTTTAATTTCGACCATATGATTTGGTGATTTTTTTATGAAATCGTATGTACCATTAATGAAATTTGAACAATAATTCTGAAAAATCTAGAAGGAAAATTAAAATTTGGGCTTCCAGGTGCACGAGATTGATATTTTTAGAATCTATGTGCAAAATTTGGAGATCTAAATCATTCCCGCTTTTCCGTTATGCAATCCACGAGTTGACATGTTTTGATGCGAACAAACGAACACACAAACAAGCATAACCCTACTCTCTCTTATTATATAGATGATACTTTGTTTATCATATATAGTGCAACAGGCAGAGCAGAATTATAGCATTCATAATCTATTATGAAATAAAGATAAAATCAATAATTTAAAGGTTGTTTATTCCGTAATTTTTTTGAACATCTATTCTCTATATAATCCGTGAAAATATCAGTAAAGTTTTTTGTCTGGACTTAGAACTTTAACATCTAGAACTTAGTGAATAAGTATTTCTCAATTTCTAAAACTAATAAGAAGTGTATAGAGCTTTCATTTATCTTAGCACACAAGTCAGGTAAGTGTAGCAATCTAATTAAATATCCTCACCAAATTCTGTGATCAAGCCAGTGCTTGGATTGTTCACCTAATAATTATTACTACTAATTAATAATTGTTCAGTAGAGCACATATTTATTTTTTCTTAGGCTTTTTTGTATTTTGTTTTTGGTAAATAAATAAATTCATTCAAATTCAAATAAATATATGAATTTTGTTAAAAAGACTATTATTATATCCATTTTATTCATTTCTCAACACGTTAATGACTTGTACCGTACAATTCAATTTTCTGATAAAATTAAAATATCTTGACAAAATATTATTTAACCCAATGTGATCATTCTTGTAATTTTTTGACCATTGAACCAAACTTTTGGATCAGTTATTATCCTTTTATAGAATTCAACTCCCTACATAATATTTGGACAATTAGACAAAATTAAAAAATAAAAGAAATTTTGGCAATAGCTTGTTTTTTTCTTTTTTTACTATTGTATCTTTGGCTCTATCCAATAAATATTTGATATTTTGTATCATAGTAATAATACTTTGTTGTAGGGTGGGCGTTGACGATGTGGACTCAGTGGGTGTGTCCTGCCAGGAGCCGCGCTACCTGCTGATCGAGACACGTAAATGCAGCAACCTGGGCATCAGCCTGGTTGGAGGCAACGCGGTCGGCATCTACGTGCACACGGTGCAGCCACAGTCACTCGCCCACCAGGCCGGGTTACGAACCGGTGACCGCATCCTGCACTACAACGGCACCGACCTCAGTCACGCTACCGCCGAGGAGGCCGCTTATGAGCTCGCCAAGCCGGCTGACAAGGTCAGCACTTTAAACATTTTAAAGTATTATACGAAGGCTATCCAGAAAGTAGATTACATTTTGGAATAAAAAATAAACAAAATATAGGAAACAAATATTATTATATACAGATGAAAGCCACACTCAAATACTACTTTTCTATATAGTCACCATTCAAATTAAGGCATTTATTATAGCGATGTACGAGCTTGAAAATTCCTTCGTCGGAAAATTTGGCCGCCTGCGCCTTCAACCAATTTGTTACCTCTTCTTGCAGCTGTGCGTCGTCATCAAAACGCTGAATAGCCAGCCTAAACTTCGCGAAATTTGTGGAAAACTTAAAGAAAGTTCCGTTATTGTGACCTTTCGATTTTCACGGACTTGAGCATCGACTTTTTCGACAAGTTCGGCAGTCACTATGCTGGAACTCCAACTTCCATCTACATCGTGAACATTGGTTCGGCCATTCTTGAATCTTATGACCCACTGACGCACTCAGTCACCTTCAGTGATAATGTTGTCCCCATACACTTCATAGAGCTGCTGAAAGATTTCTATTAGTTTACAGTTTTTTTTTGCAGTCAGAAACCTTATTACTGCACGCAGCTCGCGGGGATTTTCAATTAACACAGACATTTCAAAGCGTCAAAGTATCTTAAGGGAGCACAGCACGTACCTTTTACTAGCACGGCTAGATGCCAACTAAGCTGCGCAACGCTCTGACCCCAAGATGGCGCGCTAGCCCCGTCCCTAGCAGACACAAACGTAATCTACTTTCTGGATAGCCCTCGTACTTGTATGAAATAATGTATTCATCTTTAATTTTTTGGATCTATGCAGACATGTCAAAAACAAAGCATTGCTCATTTTATAGTGTTTTTGACGTAAAAGAAACTAAAGTAAACTTTCATATTCTTCTCTGCTTTGTCGAATGAAATACAAGGATAGCAGCTCCAATATTAATCAAATACTGCCATTATAAGTCGTGCCGAGGCAACCGAAGTGAGTGGACGTGTTTCCGATTGCGCTGTAGTACTTGATTAACTAATTTCATTCATTGGTCATAATATGCGTTGCGGGTATTGTGATATTGCTGTTCCAGAGCGTGACATTATAGTGTGTTCAAGATGTGATAAAAAATATAATTTTTCCTGTCAATCTATCAAGAAAACTAATTTTCGTAAGATGTCGGCTGATACGAAATGCAAGTGGAGTTGTCTGAACTGCAAGTCAGGTAATAGCGTGACTGTGGTGGGTGCTGCGACGGGGAGGGGGAGGTGAAGGAGAAGGGGGTGGACGGTGCTGGTGATAGTGCGACTACTACATCTTCTACCGGTTATCTTTCTCCTGTCGATGTGCAGCTTATCTCAACTACTGTTAAAAATATGATAACCGCTGAACTATCTCAGCTCTTTCAAACTGAGCTGTATCCGCTTAAAAACGAATTAGTCGAGATAAAAAACATCTGTGTAGTTTATTTCCGATGAATTTGACTCTTTCAAGCAAGAACTAGAGAACCAAAAAACTGAAATAAATACATTGAAGCGTGAAGTCATTGAGTTGAAAGCTGAAAATAAACTATTAAAAAGTAAATTAATAGACCTACAGGGGTACACTCGTAAGGATAATATTGTACTAGCCGGCGTTCCTGAGACTGTAAATGAATCAGTCTTTGACGTTTTTGATAGGGTTTCTGATAAAATCGGTAGCACAGTGAAATCCGTGAACTTGAGTATTGCACATAGAATGCCAAGTAGGTTTAAAGGGGCAACTAAACCAATTGTTTTCAAGTTCATTAAACGTCAAGACAAACTTAAGAGATTAAATGATTTTAGAAGATTGGCTAAGGAGGATAAGACTGGACCGGGAATTTCTACAAGCTAATCCATAAGGACTTTGTAGAGGGGAGAATTCTAGTTCACGGCCATCTTTCACCTTTCCTATCAGAGTTGTTGAAAAAAACTAAGACAGAAGCCACGAAGAAGGGATCTAAATTCATATGGGTTAAAGAAGGGAGAATTTTGGTTAAGAAGGATGAAGGCAAAACATTTCCTACACTCCACATCAGATCTGAAGAGGACTTGATTAAAATATAGACTATTTTAACTACAAATACGGTATTGATTTTGTTTTTTCATGGACGTTCCTTTTTTACTGGACAATCTACAAGATAGGAATTGCATAACATGTATTCTAGAAAATATAAATGATTGTGAAAGATTTTTCAATGTAAATTCCTTAGTTTTTCATTTGAATATAAGAAGCGTTGCGAAAAACTTCAAAGAATTATGTGTACTCCTCACAAGTCTGAATATTGATTTTGATTTGATAATTTTGACAGAAACATGGGCCTCAGAAGACTGTGGTAACTATGAATTGCCTAATAATTGTAAAATAATGAAATAAACAAAGTATAATAAATGTGATGGCATCATTGTATACATCAGGCAAGATATTCCATTCAATGTTATTAATACTGATATTGAGAATACAATAATGTCTTAAATTTTTTTATAACTTATGAAAATAATCCTTTTTACTGCACAGCGATGTACAGGTCTCCTAACGATACTGATCCAAATATTTTTTTAGATAGCCTAGAGCTATTCCTGAATCAAACCAGATAAACAGGAATAGAATCTTAATAGGAGACACAAATATTGACATTTCTGAGGGTAATATATCAATTACAGGTCATAAATATTTAGATTTATTGTCAGAGCACGGTTTTGTGGAATACCTCCAGGGTTGTACAAGATACTCCTCTATTCGTAAGCCTTGTTTGGACCACCTTTTTGTTAAGAGTCAATCCTTTTTTTGAGACTGGCTATTTACAGCTGTCCTATTACTGATCATGAAATAGTAATGGGTTCAATCTCGCTTGTTTGTGATGATTGCGCTGGACCAGAAGGTAATGCTCCTGATAATGATAGAGTTGAACATGTTAGCTGTACTAGATTTTATGAGCAGATGTTCAATGCATTGATTGAAAATGAATCATGGACAAATTTATATGTGGAGAATAATGCGTCTAAGGCTTTCACTTTATTTCCTAATAGAGTAATGCTATTATTCAATTCTTGCACCATCACTAAAGCTGGGAAAATAAGTCACAAATTAATTAGAATCAAGCCATGGGTGACAAATAGTTTGGTCAAGTCAATCAGGAGAGAGATAAGATGTCACTTAATATTCGTAAACAGCCATTTAATCCACTATTACGCATTACATATAAAAATTATAATAGAATTTTAAGGGCTGCGAAAGAAATGTATTTTCAAAAATAGTTTGTTGATTGCGGGCTCAACTTAAAAAAGGTTTGGAAAACAATTGATGAAACTACAGATACTGTCCGGCAAAGAAATAATTTCATTACAGATATTGTGTCTTTGGATAACCAACTTATAAAAAGTGATAGGGGGGTTGAAATTGCTGAGGAATTCAATAGGCATTTTGCAAATGTTGGTTAGAATATTACAGAAAAAATTAAAAATAAGAGAGATATAAATCATGACATTGAACATAGAATTAATAGGACTTCATGCAAACACATGTATAGTACACAAAGACATATTAGAGAACCCCCTGAATAATGAAGAAAATTATTTTATTTATTTTCTTTTATAAGATTAGATTAGATATAAATAGGTAGCCTATGATTTTGTTTCTACCAAAATAGATTGTAAATTTAGTTTTGTTAAGGCTGTGCAAAGGCTAAAAATAAACTTTCTACTCTTGATATTTTTCTAAGTTTTTCGATTTGTATATCATCAAGCTATCAAAATGAAAAAGTTTTCTCAGGAAAACATTTTTTTCCGATCATTACTTTTTGAGATATGAGCGATTGAAGTTTAAATTTTTGGGACAGAACATTTCAAATTCGGTACGATATAAATCCATGAGATTTAGAGGATGGATTCTTCATGGTATGTTGATCTAGTAAAACAAAAATTTTCTGAAAATATCGATTTTTGGACAAGTTATTCAATTTACCAAAAGTTATTTTTGGTTATTTTTAGTAAATAGAATAACTACCTTAAAAATTGATATTTTCAGAAAAGTTTTGTTTTACTTGATCAACAATACCATGAAGAATCTATCCTCTAAATTTTTATGGATTTATCTCTTACCGAATTTGAAATGTTCTGTCCCAAAAATTTAAACTTTAGGCGCTCATATCTCAAAAATTAATGATCAGAAAAAAAATGTTTGGCTGAGGAAACTTTTTCATTTTGATAGCTTGATGATATACAAATCAAAAAACTTTGAAAAATATCACGAGTAAAAAGTTTATTTTTAGCCTTTGCACAGTCTTAAAAGAGTTCTTTGTTGATTAAAAAAATATTCTTTGTGTTTTGTTTTGGTACAAATGTTCACAATATTCATAACAAATAGTGTAAAAATGGAACAAAATTGATTCAGTTTATTTTAGTTTTGTTGAAGGATTTTTTTAGTTTATTTTGTTGTAGTTAGTTTTTGTTTTGTTGAATGATATTCCGATTTGTTTGAATGTGTTCTGGTTTATTGTACTTTAGTCCAATATAAAGTTAGTTATTATTTTAAGCGACTCATCCCTCAGCACAAGCATTAATTTATGCTTAAAGAGGGATGAACCATTATTTTTTTTCAAGAGCACTTTCCTTTCATTATTATTATTATCCATTATTTATTTTTAATATTTTATTATTTGTATTTATTTTATTTACACACAGGATTCTGTTTATTTATTATTTTATTATTGAATTTTTAATGATTATGAAATGCGTTTGTGTTTTCGAATGTAATTGTAATGCAATTTTTTATTGCTTGAATAAAGAATTTATTATTATTAATGTAAACTTCATTATAAGTATTTCATTCTTATCTTCGAATCAATGCTGACGTGTCATTTACTACCGAATCAATTGCTTGATTTTGTAGTGTTTTTTTCGCGAAAAAGAACCCTTGAGTAAACTTACATATTTTTGGTATTTATTGATTTGTAGCTTCAAAATGTATTTTCAAAATGTATTACTGGAAAATTTGCTCTAGTACATTGGTCTACCATAGTTGAGTATGTTAGTTTCCGAAAAAATGTTTCTTTTTATTTGTAGTGAATTTTATATTGCACTTGTGTTGGCAGGTGACAGTGCTAGCGCAGTACAACGTGGACCGCTACAACGAGGTGAAGGACAAGCCGGGCGACAGCTTCTACATCCGAGCGCTGTTCGACCGACCGGGGGGCGGCGCCGACGGGGGCAGTGGAGGCAGTGGGGGTGGGGCCAGCGATGCGCTGCAACTGCGATTTCGCAAGGATGACGTGTTGTATGTGGACAACACCATGTTCAACGGAGTGCCGGGCAACTGGCGGGCCTGGCTCCTCGACGAGGATGGCTGCAGGCAGCAGTGCGGCATCATTCCTAGCAAATACAAGTCAGTTGCCAGGTCAAACCAAATGCTTCAACTTGAATCTAAATTCACTTCCTTATTTTATTCTGGATAGGCAGTATCCTGTTTCAGCTCCACTTGAACTATTACACAGTCAGGGTGGAGAGAAGTGTACAGTAACATATTTTAATTAGTAAACTTCCTATAATTTTAGGTTAGCCTATGTTTTTTAAATGCTTGTTAATGTACTGATAACAGTTCCTCTGGTGCAACCATAAAGTTTTTATGGTCTAAGGGTGTCACTGAAGACTGTTGGCCTAGTAGATTTCACATTAATTTATGGTTTTAATCTATTTGTTTAGCTTATTTTGAGTTGTACACTCTGTATTTGTATCCATAGCCGATTCCGGCTGTTGGTGACTCTTCAAAGCTTGAAGAAAGTCTCATTCCAAAGAGAATGAAGCCATCAAAATATTCAACTTTGAAATGTAATCGATTTATATCATGACTAGAAATATGATCATTTTAAAATAAACAATAAGCTTATTGTTCGATATTGCTTATGATCGCTTATTGTTTATTTTAAAATGATCTTATTCCTAGTCATGATATAAATCGTTGTTTATATCATGTTTAAAATCATTGTTTTAAAATAAACAATAAGCGATCATAAGCAATAGCGAACAATAAGCTTATTGTTTATTTCAAAATAATCATATTTATAGTCATGATATAAATCGATTACATTTCAAAATTAAATATTTTGATGGCTTCATTCTCTTTGGAATGAGACTTTCTTCAAGCTTTGAAGAGTCACCAACAGCCGGAATCGGCTATGGATACATATACAGATCAAAAAACTTTGAAAAATATCACGAGTAAAAAGTTTATTTTTAGCCTTTGCACAGTCTTAAAAGAGTTCTTTGTTGATTAAAAAATTATTCTTTGTGTTTTGTTTTGGTACAAATGTTTACAATATTCATAACAAATAGTGTAAAAATGGAACAAAATTGATTCAGTTTATTTTAGTTTTGTTGAAGGATTTTTTTAGTTTATTTTGTTGTAGTTAGTTTTTGTTTTGTTGAATGATATTCCGATTTGTTTGAATGTGTTCTGGTTTATTGTACTTTAGTCCAATATAAAGTTAGTTATTATTTTAAGCGACTCATCCCTCAGCACAAGCATTAATTTATGCTTAAAGAGGGATGAACCATTATTTTTTTCAAGAGCACTTTCCTTTCATTATTATTATTATCCATTATTTATTTTTAATATTTTATTATTTGTATTTATTTTATTTACACACAGGATTCTGTTTATTTATTATTTTATTATTGAATTTTTAATGATTATGAAATGCGTTTGTGTTTTCGAATGTAATTGTAATGCAATTTTTTATTGCTTGAATAAAGAATTTATTATTATTAATGTAAACTTCATTATAAGTATTTCATTCTTATCTTCGAATCAATGCTGACGTGTCATTTACTACCGAATCAATTGCTTGATTTTGTAGTGTTTTTTTCGCGAAAAAGAACCCTTGAGTAAACTTACATATTTTTGGTATTTATTGATTTGTAGCTTCAAAATGTATTTTCAAAATGTATTACTGGAAAATTTGCTCTAGTACATTGGTCTACCATAGTTGAGTATGTTAGTTTCCGAAAAAATGTTTCTTTTTATTTGTAGTGAATTTTATATTGCACTTGTGTTGGCAGGTGACAGTGCTAGCGCAGTACAACGTGGACCGCTACAACGAGGTGAAGGACAAGCCGGGCGACAGCTTCTACATCCGAGCGCTGTTCGACCGACCGGGGGGCGGCGCCGACGGGGGCAGTGGAGGCAGTGGGGGTGGGGCCAGCGATGCGCTGCAACTGCGATTTCGCAAGGATGACGTGTTGTATGTGGACAACACCATGTTCAACGGAGTGCCGGGCAACTGGCGGGCCTGGCTCCTCGACGAGGATGGCTGCAGGCAGCAGTGCGGCATCATTCCTAGCAAATACAAGTCAGTTGCCAGGTCAAACCAAATGCTTCAACTTGAATCTAAATTCACTTCCTTATTTTATTCTGGATAGGCAGTATCCTGTTTCAGCTCCACTTGAACTATTACACAGTCAGGGTGGCCACCTACCGGGAAAACCAGGGGGAACCTTGAATTCCTCATGATTCTACTAACCGTGAAAAATACCGTGAATTCCTCATGAATTTTTCCAATTACTCCTGAATTTTTCATAAATTTCAATCAACATAGTAGAGAAGTGTACAGTAACATATTTAATTAGTAAACTTCCTATAATTTTAGGTTAGTCTATGTTTTTTAAATGCTTGTTAATGTACTGATAACTGTTCCTCTGGTGCAACCATAAAGTTTTTATGGTCTAAGGGTGTCACTGAAGACTGTTGGCCTAGTAGATTTCACATTAATTTATGGTTTTAATCTATTTGTTTAGCTTATTTTGAGTTGTACACTCTGTATTTGTATCCATAGCCGATTCCGGCTGTTGGTGACTCTTCAAAGCTTGAAGAAAGTCTCATTCCAAAGAGATTCAAGCCATCAAAATATTCAACTTTGAAATGTAATCGATTTATATCATGACTAGAAATATGATCATTTTAAAATAAACAATAAGCTTATTGTTCGCTATTGCTTATGATCGCTTATTGTTTATTTTAAAATGATCTTATTCCTAGTCATGATATAAATCGTTGTTTATATCATGTTTAAAATCATTGTTTTAAAATAAACAATAAGCGATCATAAGCAATAGCGAACAATAAGCTTATTGTTTATTTCAAAATTATCATATTTATAGTCATGATATAAATCGATTACATTTCAAAATTAAATATTTTGATGGCTTCATTCTCTTTGGAATGAGACTTTCTTCAAGCTTTGAAGAGTCACCAACAGCCGGAATCGGCTATGGATACATATACAGATTGTCCCACGAAAGGTGTAACAGCTGAAGACCATAGAATCTACATTGAATGTGTAATAAAACATTTATAGTAACATTTTCTTATATCGACCTTAGTTTTCAAGATAATATTGAATTATCGATATTTTCTAAAAACTTCAATAACTGGGAAACTATCAGTCAAAATCAAATTCTAAGGATATTGTTAGGAAGAGGAAGAAATTTCCAATAAGATTCATTAAATTTCTTCCTTTGTTTGACATTTTTGAACTTTTTATGAGCGTTCAAAGGTGAAAATGTTTATATGTCAAGTTCAAAGGTAAATTTCAAACAGTTTGAACTCTCATAAAAAAGTTCAAAAATGTCAAAGGAAGAAATTGTATGAATCTTATATCTTATTGTTCCTCTTTCTAACCATATCCTTAGAATTGGATTTTGACTGACAGCTTTCAAGTTATTGACGTTTTTAAAAAATATCAAAAAATCTACATATTTAGAAAACTAAGAAAATCGATGAACATTTTTGTATTGAAAATGGATCCTGTCCGAAAGCACTCCACACACACATGAGTAGTTAAAAGAAAGTACTAATTCCTCACAAAAATAGACTGTAGTGTCTGAATTTATCAATATATTTGGAAATTTAAATATCCTATTCACAATTCGTCATGGAAGATAGAACTGAAGATTTCCATAATAAATTCTTTACGAATGTATCTTGTTCCTCAAATACCGGAACTCTACCTGGAAAATTTGAAATTTTACTCTGGAAAACCGGGAATTACTCATGACTTTTTATTTGAAAATGGGTGACCACCCTGACAGTGCCTTGTTTTGGATAGGCAGTATTTTGTTCAAAAAGTAATGTGACGCAGTTCGATTAAAACTAATATTAACACAACTTAGATTTGAACTGATTGAGAAAGGCGTAGGAGTTCAGAGAGTAATATGAACACCTCGAGAGGGTAGATGAAATCACTTGCTGTAAAAGGACCCGGTTGTAAAGGGAACGGACGAAAGCCTGTTACGCCTTTCTGGACGTAATAATAGACAATAGTTGACAGTAATGGGCTTGAGTTAACAAACTAACAAGCTTGAATTTTGGAACATTAACTACCTATATCATGGAATATCTTCTTATGCCATATTTTGCTAGTAAATAGATAGTTGAATAACGATATTTTTTGTCGCCCTATATATTAATAAAAAATTGCAGCACTCTTTTTTACGCAAATACAGATGGAACTATTTGTTTGATTTGTGGCAGGGTTGAAGAAGAACTGCTGCTGCGACGCAGCCTAGGCGACTTGGAGGCGGATGCGCGACGCGCAACCAGACGCAGCTTCTTCAGGCGCAAGAAGCACCAGCGCAGCGACTCGAAGGAGTTGGCCAGCTTCAGCAACATCACCGCTGGCTGGTACAGCGACTCGGGTCCGCTCAACGAGGAGACCACGCTAGCCTCCTACCAGCGGGTTACGCGGCTTAATTGTCAGTCACCACCACATATTTCCCTCTTATTGCAAATTAAATGAATTTGAATAGTTGAACATTAGGAGAATGGCAACATAAAGGTGCGTACAGATTTATGCGCCACGAACACGCGCATTTCACTTTTTATCATGTGTATCTCACTGTTAATGCACAAATACAGATATAATCAGCTAATAGTGGCATTAGCTAATCGAAAGCAGAATGCGCGAGTTCGTGGCGCTCAAGTCTGTACACAGCTTTATATATCTAGGCTCGTTCAGCCCAACTTGAAAGCAGTGAAAAACTAGTAAACTGCGAGGAAATAGAATCGAATGCATTTCAATTCAGGCAGCTTAAAGCTTAACTCACATTCAGTTTTACAGCGTTATCAGCTTGTTTGACCGGGCATGCAGCTAGAGATGACTGTATTTCTCATCCAATGTTAGTTACTGTGAACCAAAGAATGTCTACCACATAGACTTGAGTCTAGTTTGATAGCTTATTCTGTCGTATCATATTTTATGAGCATTCCAACTCAAATTTTTCACAGCAAAAATTCATAACTATAATAGAAGCTCGATAATAGAAGATGATAAAATATTCTGGTAAAATATTATTTGCCTGGTAGGCAAGAAATCCAAAGTAAAGTGTTGATTTTCCCATAATATAATTTTACCATTATAGGTATTGTTATAGTCTGAATAAACGAAAGAAGCAAAAAGGGAGTTCCTCAGATCGTCCAGATTTCAATTTGTCTTGTCCATGAAATTAGATAAACAGAACCCAAAATGACATCTTCGATTATTTGTAAAGGTAGAAGGAAAGGCTAAGCTGAATTTGCACACAACAATGACATTGAACAGTGAAAATATCATTTTAATAAATTCTAATCGGACTATTCATACTCGCTAGGCCAGGCTGAAAACTGATAGTCAGTCCAGCTAGAATTCGTAGGAATTATATTTGTTCACTGTTACTGTTATGTGCGAATCCAGCTTTAGGGAGGATGGGATTTTACTTTAAAATGACAACATGTTGATATTATTGGAAATGTTTTGATACTTTTTAACATAAAATAAACATAAAAAACGAAA
The DNA here is from genome assembly GCF_014356525.2 of Nilaparvata lugens. Classification (NCBI taxonomy): domain Eukaryota; kingdom Metazoa; phylum Arthropoda; class Insecta; order Hemiptera; family Delphacidae; genus Nilaparvata; species Nilaparvata lugens. The sequence continues at coordinate 57,415,479 of NC_052504.1, forward strand.
AGTTGGATATTATACAGTTTGAAATACACCAAGTAAAAACTGTGTAGTACACTGTTGATTTGCTCATAATATAATTCTACTACGAGTATATTATGTAATCATCAACTTGATTTTGTATTGTGTTATTATTAGTATTTATTTTGAATCTGATTTTTTTGCGACTGCCACCAGCGGTCAAAGACTTTTCTTCTGCTGGTGATGCCTGAAACAATTTTTAGTTTTTTAGTTCTGGGTAGTTAATTTTATTTTATTTTCTTGTGATAATCGTTTGATTTATCAACCTTTGATTTGTTACATTGTTAAATTTTGGCAATAAAGAATTGAATTCAATTGAATTATCTATATAATAATAATGAAAACTTGAAAAATTGCCAACCACTTTTATTATAATATAATACTATTTATAAAAATGGTTGACAATTTCTATTTGTGTTTTTCATTGTGAAAAAATAACACAACACAACTGTAATAAATATTTTAATACAGTAGTATCGATAAAAGGAATAAATGAATTGGGATCAAAACGTTCATTGTGGGAAAATAACACATCACACCCAACAAAACTGAAATGAATATTGTAATACAGTAGTCTCATGCCCGGTTGCAGAGTCGTTACATAAAATCAAACATAGCTATGTGAGACATAGTTTAAAATTACTCACATAAATGGTTGGTCGTTGCACAGTCGTTTGCGGAAGCCCATTCAGCTATATCTCGAATTAGCATCACATATAGGTCACACTGCAGCTCTATTCACTTTTTTCCGTACATTTCCGTACATGCTTCTATCCAACCAATGTTAGATAGAAGATTGTCAACCAATGACTTGGCATCGAGGAAAGTTTTAATCGACATCACTGTGAACATGCCTAAAAGACCTCACATAAAATTGATAAACCATAATATGGCGACTCTTGGCTTTTGGCGAGATTTCTCACCATATTTATTTGGTGCCATAGCGATTTGGAGCTTATAAACAACTTTAACAAAGATAGGGAGAGAATAGTTATTTGTATATCTAGAGTGAAAAGTACTCTTTTTTTTCCCTGAGGGAAAAGTTTGAAGCCCGAGGCGATGCCGAGGGCAACAATTTTTCTGAGGGAGAAAAAACATTTTTTCACTCTTGTTGAACACAACATTTTTCTTCCACCTACATTTTTATAAAAAATGCAAATAAAATAATTTTTGAAAACGTACGTGACCAAACAATGTGTTTCAACATAATCTAAAAAGTAAACAGAAACAGCTGGCTTGTAATCACAGTTCTCCGCCGACAGCGCTATCTGTCGGCAAAAGTTGTAACAACAATGGCCGCCACAAGTACAACTATGATGAAGTTCCCGTTTCAAATTTGATTAGTTAATGAGGAATATTCGTTTGCTGGTATTTTGAATAACATGGAACAAAAAAAAATACATTTTTTTAGTAGCCTATAGTGATATGAATTTTGTAATAATTTTAGCTTACAAACATAAATTTCATATAATTATCAAATGTCTGGTTGAGGTATTGAATTTAGTTGGTTTATTGACTACTCTATATGCTTTCTCATCTGAGCTTAGACCTTCTAACCTACCCTATTTCAAATGTACGTTTTTAAAATAGAGATGCTTCCCATGTTATTTAAATGGAGTCTCTTTTACGCTCTAGGGGAGTTTTCCTGTTTTTTCCTCGCGAGAGCGAAAAAGTGACACTTTAGTATTATGTTCCAGGGAGTAAAGTAAGCACTTTAGATGGGAGGTGGAGGAAAAAATAATTTACTTATATACAGATGGTTTTTCGTAAACATAATAAATTTCAAAAACTCTGGGGTGGCGCACTCCCACAACTTTCCTTGCCGTTATGAAAATTGATCACCTGACGCTAGTGTTCCCGCGCATCTCAAGTCTACTATTCAAAGATCTGAGCCAGCAGGTGACAGGACAATAACGCTGTAGACACACGAGGTCTGCTATCTCTTCATAGTGAATGATTTAATAGAATCAACAGTTTGCAATTGAATAATAACATTTTCTCGAATTTTGAGCTTATTTTCAATTTTAGGTGAAAATGCTACTGGACATTAATTGTAGAGATTTTCATGCTCAATCTTTTCCACTTGATTTTTTTTGTTTAAATTGTATCTAAAGCCTGATAATTGGGAATCTAAAATCAAACTTTGCATACATGGGGCGGAGCTCCTGAAATTTTTACAGATATGGGACTTGTGGCAGTTGATAGAGCTTCCCAATTACTATTTCAGGTATAAATATAATCAAAATCGTTGGAGCTGTTTTCGAGAAAATCGCGAAAAACCCTGTTTTTGACAACAATTTAGCCCCCATCTTTAATTGAATTTGATTGAAATTGTTCGTGTCGGATACTTATAGTGTAATGACCTTAAGTTCCAAATTTCAAGTCAGTCCGTTGATTGGGAGGCGAGATATCGTGTACACACATACACTCATACTCTCTCTCTCACACACACACACACACACACACCACACACACACACACACACACACACACACACACACACACACACACACACACACACACACACACACACACAGACCAATATCCAAAAACCACTTTTTTGGACTCAGGGTACCTTGAAACTTATAGAACTTTAGAAATTGGGGTACCTCAATTTTTTTGGAAAGTAATACTTCCCTTACCTATGGTAATAGGGCAAGGAAAGTAAAAAAGCTATCACAACCTCTATGCATGTGGTGGAAGTAGACATTGGATTTAACAGCACGACTTCGGGCCCATAACTTAAATGACCGTTTCTAGCGATTGGAGACATAAATAAGCTCTATTTGACGACTCTGCAACGAAATCATGTGTCTAATTGGGCGTTTTTAGTTTTATGGGAGCTATAGTTTAATTTTACATCTGTGCAACGAAAAGTGGAGTTATTGCTTCATAAATAAGTTGAATGCCTGATTTTAACGTTATGTGACGACTGCAATCGGCCATCTATGAATGAATTAGGAGTGAAATGTTGATTTGTGTTTTTGCAGGTGACCCAGTGTTCCGTCCGGTGCTGATAGTGGGTCCGCTGGCCGAGTGTGTGTGCGACAAGCTGATCCAGGACTTCCCCGACAAGTTCGCGCGCTGCCCGCCAGAGGTGATGCACTGCTCGCAGGCCACCATGGAGAAGGGCATCGCCGACTCTCTCTTCGTCGACTACCGCAAGAAGGGCACCTTCTACGAGTGCACCTCCGTCTCCGCTGTCAAGGACATGTGCGATAAGGTAACACGCTTAATTCAATCGATCAATAAATAATTGTATTCAACTCAGAAAAGAGCTCTGCGAACCATTTTTAATCTTAGTAGAATGGTTTCCTGCAGGCCATTCTTTAAAAGGAACGGCATATCGACTCTGCCCTGTATATTTATGCTGCAAGCTCTGACATTTGTCAAAGATCTGAGGCAATTCGATCTAAGATGCGATGCACATCAGCACTTTACAAGAGAGCGTAAACAAATAAATACCGGGTGGGTACGACTCTCCAAAATACAAAATATGTATGTATATATCGGTATAAAATTATTTAAACTCCCTGATAGTATCCGTGATAAAAATTCTAGATCGTTTTCAGGTACGGTACGCAATTTCCAAACTATTAAAAAATACGGCTTTTAGGTTTATTATTTTAGTACTGTACTTATATAGATCAACTATCTCTTTAGCCTTCTGGCAGTCGCGCTGTTGTAAAAAGTACAACAGTGTCAGTTTTTTTGCTGCACAAAACTATTGAATGGGGTGGTGTCAGTGGATGAGTCACCTATGCATTCGAAAACTTTCCCCCCATCACTCCACTGAGTTGCAGTATCAACCGAGCAATGGTCCAGTCTTTAGTCATTTAGTCGCGACAGTGCATAAGTCGCACTGTGCATAAGATGAGGAAAGACTGTATACGGGGACTGTAAACGAACCAATAACAAGATTTTATGGCTTTGCTTGACGTACCTTATTGGGATATGAAATGGTAATCATCCAAATTTTCATAGGCGTAAAATAATACAAGAAGAAGGAAAAAGTAATTATACAATTAATTAATATGTTTTGATAGTAAACAGAGTACATAACACTTGGAAAATTGGATGGTGTAAAAAATACAACACGCGACTGCTCGTGTGGTTGAGTAGGGCGCGACTACCGGAAGGTTAAACATTCAATATTGGAGTGATATGACATGAGACATATCTGTTAGCAGTGGTCTTTTATTGCTAATCGAATATCTCCCTCAGGGTCGGCTGTCAATGACATAAGGTTCACTTTAAAATGTTATTATTAATTATTAATAACAAAAGTAATGAGTTTTGATAGTCTGACAAGTCTGAAACCTTCCATCGTATACTGCAATTGAATTAATGAAAATATTGTATTGGCATGAGCAATTTTAATGAAAAATACTCACTTAGAATTACTTTTAATTAGAATGTGAAAATTTTCAAATAGAGAAGTACCGAAAATATTTACTAAATGTACTAATTTGAAAAAACTTCTAAATAACTACTCCGGTAGCTCTTTAATTCATTCGAACCTTTAGGTTCATTCATCTTTTTTATCATTGTCAATGAATTATGTATTGAAATTTGTAAAATTTGTTTGTCTCTATTAAAATTGGTGTTTCTAAGAGAAATTATTTAAAATAAATCAATTCATAATATTGAACAGATATTAAAATTGATGTTGAATTTTGCAGAATGGGCATTGCATCATTGATGTGGGACTAGCGTCTGTGGAAAGATTGCACCGTCATCAAATCTATCCGATAGTTCTGCTAATCAAGTTCAAGTCGACTAAGCAAATCAAGGAAGTGAAAGACACGCGCTACTCGCTGGACAAAGTCACTGCTAAAATTGCCAAAGAAATGTACGAGCACACGGCCAAACTGGAAAGCGAATATCGCCATTACATATCTGGTGAGTTATCGCAATTTTCCCAATCTATCATAATGGCTACTGTTGGTGGTGAGACCAGAAGGTTGTTCTTGTTATAAAGAATTCACTATGTTTGGAATTAAACAGTTGAATCCTCAAGGTGCATTTTCGTTTGTGCGTAAACTTCCGCAGTCGACGACGACAAGCATTGTTGACATTCATATTGTCCAAATTTCAAGTGTGCTAAAATAGCTGATCAACTTTTCATCATTTGTGTTTATTATTCAAGAATCAAAACATTTCTAATAATATCAACATATTGCCATTTAAAAGTATAAAAACGTATAAACTCAACCTACCCCATTAAAACATAATTGAACATAATCTTTGAGGCTATTTAGACAAATTCAAAATTATCTAAACAGGAGATACTCATCCTGCTGTGGTCGACGACGGCATTTACGCACAAACGAAAACGCAGCTTTAGGTTTAAGTTTCGGAAATAAGTTTTAAGCCGAACATTTCATACTTCAAATTTTAACTATCTACTTGAATAAAAAAAAATAGTTTTGAGAATATACAATGAATTAGAGTGTTTAAGACATCTGAAGAAGACATGGATGACAAATGACATTCTTAAGATGATTGAGGAAAGAATGACTTTGAAAAACAATCCTCAAGAATATAAAAATATCAACAAAATCATCAGGAAGAAAATAAGGGAAGCTAAAGAGATAGAAATAGCCAATATCGAGATAGAAACTCTCCAAGCACGTCACGACAATTTCAACACCTATAAGAGAATCAATGCTATATGTAGAATTAAAAGAATTTCATTGAATAGACTGGTGGACGAAAATGGAATAATTAATGTTGACAAGGAAAGAGTCAAACTGATGTGGAAAAAACATATAGAAGAGTTATTTCATGATAATAGAGCAGTGCTTCCCAATATATACTGCGAAACAATTTTGTTAAGGATGTAATTCAAAGTAATCATTTCGTGTTGGGTTGATTGCTTGATTTTACTATCACTATTATTTTTATTTATCCTCAGTATATTAACTATTTTTCTTTCAGATTCCATAATCAGTTCTATCAATTATTTGTTGTAACGCTTTTTGATAGGAAGGGCACTCTCTGTCACCTACTTTGTGATCGAAAGCTTTTTTATCATTGCGGCAATTTAAACATGAGGGCTTTTTGTCTCTATTAGGGCACTCTTTAACATCATGTCCTGTAGTAGACAGTGAGCACAGATGTCTTGTGTTTGAGTGCAATGCTTCCTGATATGTTCAATTTTTTGGCACTTGAAGCAACGAGAGACGGCAGCATAGTCTCCAACTTGGCACACCCTCCAATCAATACCAATCCGCGATTTGTTAATAGATTCTTTTCTTAATTCACCAGTGCACTCCACTACCCAATGCACGGTGTTTTTGTTTTTCGGTCCTATTTTAAAAATCGGCCTGAAGTTTTTCAAGAAATTTCTCCTACTCAATGACGATGACTCGAGATTTCTCTCAAACACATCGTTTGCCAATACAGCAGCAATTATATCTGTAGCGACGTGATACAGAATTATTCTTGGCAATTTGGCTTACCTTTATGTTTGGATGTTACAGGACCTTATCACCCAAAACATTTTCTTTATTGGCCCTTGGGTGAAGCACTAACAGCACACCCCCACCCCCACCACTCACATCAACGGCTTTTTTAATGTTCAAATTTTGTTCACGGGTGATGTTCTTCTTTATTGTTTCTCGAATTTTTCCGCTTTGTTCCTTTTTCGTTCAAAAATAAATAATGATGAGTGTAACTAAAACGATCAATAGAAGAGGAACTTCTCCGGATACCGCGGAGTTTCTTTATAAGAGCTTATGAATAATTTCTTAAGCGCTGTTATCAGTGTATTGCTGTGGATGGGTTTCAATTTCAATAATTTTGGACTTTTTAAGGTTTTTTATTAGACCTTGTTTTAGTTGTTTTATTCGAAAGTTATATTGCCCTAAAGTGCAACAATAAAAATATTTTATAAAACCAGAAACACATTTTTAATGTTTTTAAAGTATCGTTTTTCAATATGCCACCATTTTGTTTCTACAAAGTTTAGGAAGTTGAAATATTCCCAGAATATTTTTAGAACCTACTGTGTAAAATTTAAAAAAGTTGGGTGCATGAATGGGCACGTAATATAAAATCAAACGTGTAAACCTCTTCGTGGGACACCCGGTATATCACTAAAGAAGCTACACACTTATCATTATTATATTACATTGTAAATTATCACAACTATAATTTCTACTGTATTATTAATTTGGGACACTGATGGCCTAATTTGTGATATGAGCTTCAATTCCACAAGTACTGCACGCTGAGATCTCTATTCATGATGCTTGTTTGTCTATTAACACTTCTTGATGTAGAAAACAGTATTTGCCAGGTCATTTCCAAAATATTTATTTATTAATGAAGACATGGATTTTATTCCAAAATATCAATCTATATGCTTGAATAAACTAATATCAGGCCGCTGTTACCAGACTAATGTGATTTTTAAAACCTCTTGACAATAACAATATATTTCCTACATTTTTGTTTCATCAACCTCTTAAAAGAGCAAGTAACAACTGTGTTACTCACTATATTCTGCAATCAAACTTTCTTTCACTGGTCTTTATAAAAAATACAGCACTGTGGATGGCATTGATTGTTTTTAGCGTGGAATTAAGATGATGATTTATTGATCCACCAAGCCTGGATTTATAAACAAAGATCAAAATATTGAACACACGTTCACTCTAATACAGACATGCAGTAATTAGTCTGATTATTCGAGAGAGAAATATCTCTAAATTCGCATTTTCTTTTCTCCCAATGTTATTTACATGTTATTTTCAAATTGATGATTAATTTGTGGTTGATGTGTTGCAGCGGTGATTCCAGCCGGTGTGAACCTGGCGTACATGTGCACTCAGATCAAGGCGGCCGTTGACCTCGAGCAGAGCAAGACTTTGTGGGTGCCCTGCACCAATGCCTGACACCGCGACATCTCTGCACATCAGATACTCATGCAGATCGTCTCTACGCTCTAAACATCAACTCTATACCTTCAGCGTTGCAGCAAGTTTCTACAATCATTGTAATTAAGTGTCGTTTTCTAGCAGCAACACAATTATTTGTTTCTACGTTCTAGGCAGTTAACAATGCAAACATCACGCAGCTGGTTTCTACTTTAGTTAATGTTTGATAACATTAACGTAGTTGGATTTTTCATTGTAATTTTGATAGTAATAGTCCGATAACTCATAGACCGGTTTCTAGGACAGCTATCAAATCTAATGAACCATTGAACCTATAGATTTCATGGCACATTAGATTTATTAAGTGTCCTAGAAACCGGCCCTATGTTCGCTACATCAACGCAAGTTGTCATTGCAAGCTGCAACGTACTTGTATGTTGAAATTATCCGACCTTCACAAACACCACCGCTAATTTTTTCCTTATTGTAAGTGACTGACATTTACAAACATGTATGTAATTGTTGTTCATTGTAATTTATATAAATTTGCAAATATACAATACAGCTGGTCTCTAGAATCTGTATTGCGTTTGCAAACGTTTATGACATTGAGACATATCTGTGTCACAAATAAAGATGCAGCTCGTTTCTACCTTGTAAATAGTATACTTCAACAAATATCAAAAAAACTATTTTCTATAACCTGAATAGAAAATTCATTCTCAAGCATTAAAGCAATTGGCTTAAAATAACCGGAATTTTTGAACATCTAAATGTAACTGTATTAAATAATTAGCTTCCCAGACAATGAGAAATGCTTCCGATTCTAAATTTTAAATAAATAGTCATCTGTAATTTACTCATTATTCGAAATTATGTCTGAGCGACTGATTTTTGCCTACTGACACATCGAACTTATCATGAAAAAGTGAGACTCATCAGTCACAGACCTAAGATCACTTAAACTAAACTGGGTTATAACTAGACGGTATTATGCAAAAAAGGACCTTGTGCCCAACCAATAATATTCTAGATAGCTAATCAATCGTCTCCTACCTAAGTTTTTCATGAACAAATACATCATACACACCACATCTGAAAACAGCATTTTGTAATTGACTCCACTAGCAAGTATTATTGATACAATTCAACTATTAATCAATCAGTATCAAGTCTGAATGAAGAAGTCTTATCGTCTACACAATGGATACATCGAATTTATTCACGAGCCTAAATGAAACGTCCTTCGACACTACTTATAAACAAAGATAATACAAAATAGGAGAGTTACCAGAAGAAATATAACTATGCTTGAATAAATGAACTTTGTACTTCTAAAATAAGATATGAATACATGAAAAACTCAATGCAAAGAGAAAATGTATAACTCAAGAAATAAATGTGGTCAACGTTAATAATTATTGATACCAAGTAATGAACAATAATGGAGAAAAGAAAAATTTATAAATTAATGAGTATAAAAAAATGAAGCAATGAGTAAATATACGATCGGCTGCAATAACATAACATCATTTCAAAGTACGTGCTTTATTGTATTTTGAAGTTCCAGTGATGTTATGAGGGTTCAACTTGTACATTGTAGTTACTGTAATTTATTAACCTTAGGTTTTCACCAATGTTATACTTTTGTGTATAAGTTCTTTGGTCTTGGAATTCATAAAAAATAGTAAATATAAAACCGGGTACAAGTAAAATTATAGACCTGACTTGTATTATAGGCCTACTTCATAACTGGAGTCTTTAGAACGTAATCTTTAAAAAAAATGTTACACCATTTCAAAGTTTGTTTTTCGTAGCATTTTGTATGCAGTTATTGATGAATGTTATGGGAGTATCAACTCCTACATTGTAATTTTATTGGAATTCTCTAACCCTAGGTTCTTACCATTGTTATACTTTCATCGTGGATTAGCAATAAGGGAGTGTCTCAAAACTGCGAGTTTCAATTTGTCTAGTGTATGAACATAACCTAAACGGGTTTTTCAATTAGATTTTAAAGGTAAAATGAAAGGTTGGGGAGTTCAGATTATTGCTTTTAATTGGCAATTTATTAATATTATTTTGAAATGTGTTGTTAATTTTATATAATAAACACAAATAACGAAAACTTGAAATACTCGCACTTTTGAGTTATTGCACCTACGAATGACACCCAGCAATAATATCATGCTCAACTTCCAGATAATCAATGATTATATTTGTCAATGTTGTTATCAAATATCATGTTGTAGTGTTTTCTATCAAGTTTAAGAATTTTTAATGATAGTATACGAAAAACATGTTGTTCAGTGTTGTAACCCGACTTAGAATTAAAATGTTTATCTGCTAGTATTGTATTTTCAGTTATTCGTGATATTTTCGTTGTTGGAAGTTTTGTTATATTGTTAAGTGTTATTTACAAAATTTAATCAAAGCTCTAACTAGAGATCAATGTCAACATTCAAGAATGTTTGAATGGTTAGATTATTCAGAAGAATCAAGTTTATATTACTTCTCAGGATTTTAACATTGTTATAATATTTGTGTTTGCAATATATTAATTTTCAAGTTTGCAGATCACTTACAAGTTTTTTTTTAAATTGAATCCAATCTCACTTGTGTCTCTTCTCTCCACTGAGATTGCTATGTTTTGTGGCAGCTAACAAAGAAAATGCAAATTGCATTCTGTCATTATTGTGAATTACCCATCATGTTTTATTTTGGTCACTCATCAGTTGTGTGGATTGTTTAGATTTCATCATTTTGACTTTTTCACGTAAATTTGGTGTTTGTAAATACATATATATTTTTTCTTCACCTTCACATAACAAGCTGATGCACCTGTTTTCAGTGTCTTTTTATTTTATTAGTTGTATTTCACTACTTGTTATTATAATAATTATGTATGATTAATGGTGTAAGGTTGAAAGTAATTATTATAAATAATAGATTTGAAACTAGATTGTAGCATTTCTATAATGATAATTAAACAATAATGGCTCGTTGCGTTATCATTGTACTGTACCATTTTTATACATAAATTTGTATCATCTAGTCTTTCGCTTTCGAATCTAGCTCTTAAATTTCTATAAATTTTGCACCAATCATCATTCATTATTGAGCTTTATTACTGTGAATTTTTTTAATAATAGAAGATGTTTTATAATTGATTTTTATCATAGTTACAAATAAATTTTGAAAATTTGTTATAGCCATGAAGATTTTTTAATCCTTGCCATTTTAGTTGTAAGAAATTCTTGATAAACCATAGTATTTTCAATGTATGAATGTATAATATTCATTTCAGGTCATTGTCATGCATTTTTCGTAAATAGATGTGAGCACATCTTATTGCTATCTTTTATGTAACCACATTTTCTTATCAACAGCAAATTTTCAATTTTACTCGTAAGATTTTTCCGAAATTTCTTTAAAAATCAAGCATTTTTGCGTTATTTAACAACATTCTTTAGACATTTGAAGGTCAAATAAAGAACCAGTTACTTAACATGAAAAATTTACTGTAAAATTTACAGAACATAAATAACAACAATATAGATAATAATCAATGTTTACAAAATTTACAATATTTCACATTCTACAATCACATTATTTACATAAAATATTACAAAAAATATATTTTACATCTACATTGAAAGAAAACAAGTTTTGTATCACTATTTTTAGTTTCACATTTCGCATTAAAACATTTCTATTTTCAAGTACCGGTATAAATTTATACATACTATCCAAATATGGAGAAGACAAAAAAATCAAAAGAATACTACATCCTACATCCTTGGATGTACCCAAGTAAAATTATACAATTTTCAAGATTTTGAAGAACTTTGTATATAATCAATTCAAGACAAAAGGTTACATGTTTTTAGAGTAGTTAGGAATAAAATTAGTAATTTTTACAGTTGATACAAGAATAATAAATAGTAAAACTATTCATAAATGAAGCCGCTTTGCTTTCAATGACATGCTTCGCAATCACTCTTTGGGCGTTTGGAATCCACCTTCAACTCAATTCAGCATCACCTTCACGCAAAATAATTTCAAGTCTGACAATTTGATATCTTGTTCATATTGCTCAAGAGCATTTTTATATTAGAAAATTCAAAACGTTTCTCAGTATTAACAATTGCAACAGAAATATACAATCATCTGAAAACATCGACTATTTGTAAATTGAATGGCATCTGATATAATAATTATTTTGAGCAGATCAATAAGGTAAAGTTGGTGGTAATAAACTTTAAGGGCCGGTCAAACTTTAAGGTCAGAAAATTAGCTTTTCAAAACGGGGCGTAGTCGCAGTTTTTATTTTCTCATTTCTATAATTGGAAACGTTTTTCCTTGACGAAATTAAATAATTCAAAATAGCTGAAACTTTACACTATTCTCTCTTTATTTTATTTTGTGTTTAATTTTCTAGTTTTCTGAAATTTAATTCAAACGTGACTGTGACAATGACTACGACTACGCCTCGTTTCGGAAAGCCAATTTTATGACTCCAGCTTTTCAAAGTCTAGAACTTAGTCAAATCCCGAGCTCGGAAACCGGCCCTTAATGAAATTTCAGTCAATCACACATAGTATTGACTACTCGAACCCATAGTGAATGGCCTCTACATTTTATTTTTGTCCAATTTATTGGACAAAACCTCCATTGTTATAAACAAACGTGAGATCGTGGACTGGCTTCATTTGTTTGTTCTCATTCAAAATCTAATGACTCTATCTCTCGAACAGCGCTCTTATTCTCCTGAAATCAATAACAATATTCAGATATTCAAGCCAAAAATAAATTTATTATAGACTTGAAAGAAAAAATCATGGAAAGTTCCATTCAGATCAGCTATACCTACAGCAAAAATTATCCTTTATCATAACAAATAGAACAAAAGTAAATATAGTAAAAGTAATTTAAGTTACTTCAGATTTATGAATGAATTTATGTATGAATGAGAGCATTATCATAACAAATAGAACAAAAGTAAATATAGTAAAAGTAATTTAAGTTACTTCAGATAAGCTATTTATGTATGAATGAGAGCATAAAGCGCTTATGTGCTATAATATTTATACATATTTATGCATGAATTTGATCTTAAAGCTCCACTTAATGCTCGAGCAAAATGCTTGCAAAAATAATTTCTGAGAGCAATAAAGAAGCTTTACACTCGATTAAAAACAATATTTTCCTACAACTACAGTATTTGCCTTACCATTATCAATGTTATAGTCAACTCAGCACTGTTAATAAAATTGTTTAACAAGTGAAACTTGTTTCGAGTAATGTACCTAGAATAACTATGGTGTATTATACATATAATAGACCTAGAATACATTCCAGGTACGTAATACATTGGTTTCAAGTGGTTATATCAGTTTTATTAATTACTATAGCATGTAGGTAACCTGTATTTTATACTGGGGAAAATGTGTTGTAAAATGCAATCTCTTATAGGCTATGTCCAGAGTTGAAAATTCACAGCAAAAAATGAGTTTGGTGTTGAACCTGTAACCTTCCATTCATGAGTCACGCATGCTACCAATAACGTACTCCTCGGATTCACTTGGATAAAGCTTTCTTTGGTTGGGCTTCTGTTGTTGAGTAAAATGTAAATCTCAAATTGAACAAATTTGTTTCAACTAATAAATTAAATTCAATTGATTAATAAAAATTGAAATAAACCTATATACATTTTTAAACTCGGTAAATTCAGAATCTTCATGTAAAATTGCAAATTAATCGGTTCATTAGTTCATAAGTGATGGATGATGCGTCATTCTTGTATCTCCTATCCAATACATGTATGAGCTATTCTCTTTATAATATTACTAGCAGAACCCGTGCTTTGCACTGGGTAAAATTTGTTGTTGAGGAATATGCAATCTCCTTATGTCCAGGAACATGAAAAATAGAATAATTATTTATAATTTAGAAGATCAATTATTGACATTCTTCTAAAAACATATTCTTACCAGCACTGACTGCATAGGGCTAAGTCTGTTGGTTGTCGTGCGCATGCGCGCGTGGACTGCGCGAGGTGAGCCTGAGTTCGCTGGGCAGATCGTAGCAGCGGCACACGCAGCAGGAGGGGAACTTGAACCAGTCGGAGAAGATGCCGCGGCAGTCGTTGCTCGGGTCGTAGGCCAGCAGCCGATGCAGCCGGTATTGCTGCTCGCACCGGCACCCCTGGCGGCAGAACATCTGCTTGTTCTCGTACCTGGCACACAGCGACACCAACTCATTAACATTCTTACTGCATTATAATTAACACAAATTAGTAGTGCTCCGCAAGGGTCTAATTAAAAACTTGACAAACTGGACCCACCGACGATCGATCAGCTGTCAGTTGCAGGTGGTTAAAAAGTTTTCTACTGACATATGCATGAAGTTTGGCTTGGAAAAGTGCAGGACACTCAGCGTAGTAAAAGGGTGGGTCTGTCAGTGACCAAGTTGTGGATGAGGACCCTGAGAACGCCTGTGAAGCAATGGGGCCAGCTTATGTGTACAAGTATTTGGGCTTCATCCAGGCTAAACGAATAGAGCAGAAAAGGGTTAAGCAGAAGATGAAAGATGTATACTTGTCCAGAGTGAGGAAGCTTTAAAAATCTCAATTGAATGCTAATAAAATGTTGAAAGCATTAAACTGCATTGACTGCATATACACATTATGCAGTGCCTGTGCTAACATACACATTTGGTGTTATCAAATGGACTGAGACTGATCTTTAGCACCTCATGAGATCGACAAGAGTTCTGCTCACCAAGTTAAGATCACATCACCCCAAGCCTGCATGGAGAGACTCATACTGCCACGGAGTAAGGGAGGTCGTGGGATCATCGACATTAGATGGACGTGGACTATTTGAGAAGCCATAATTCTGTTGCTGGGGTCTTACACTAGGATCTTGCTTTGAAGTTTTTCCTGGTGAATGAAAAACTGCCTTACTATCTTTTCCAGCCACCTCTGAACTCGAGAATGATACACACAAGATGTATTGGGGTCGCTCAGTGCTGACTGACAGGACAGTTGTGCACAACCGGCCAGACATTATCCTCATGGACAAGACATCCAGGGAGACTATTTTGATCTATGTTGACATACCATGTTGCCACAACTTGGAACAATACGGTATTAAAGCGAGAAAATATCCAAGTATCTTCCCCTGGCTGCTGAGATCAAGGATGTCTGGAAGCAGGAGAAAGTTTTCAACAAAAGGATTCAGCAAATCTCAGTCGCCATGATGTCTCAGAGAGGGCGAAATATGGGATCCAGAAGGCAATAAGTTGTACTCAGCACATATCAATGATTAGATCCTTTTTGGATATGACAGATTAAAGATGTACCAAGTCTTGCCAATGGCCGACTTTGGTTGCAATAAAAAATACTCACTTTGAAAGTGATGATATAAGTAAATAATAATAATTGATCTTTCAAATAATACAGGAGGTGAAAGTAATGTTCATAGTGAAGTGATATCAATGCGATTGATTATTGCTCTTTGTATGCAGTCGTAAGAAAATGTAAGAGTCTACTCACACTTACGCGACTCAGGTCGAGAAGAGACTCGACTCTAGTCGAGAGCATGTGTTGACACTCAGACCAGTCGATTCTAGTCTCCGCGACTGTCACCATTTGAAAACAAATGCTCTCGACTAGAGTCGAGTCTCTTCATTCATTCTTTATTCATTTATTCAGAATAAAATGATTCTAGTCTCCGCGACTGTCACCATTTGAAAACACATGCTCTCGACTAGAGTCGAGTCTCTTCTCGACCTGAGTCGCGTAAGTTGATCCTAATATTTTCAAATTTCAAAATTAGGTGAAAACTAAATTATTGGGAAAAAATAATTTTTTGGCTGAGGGTGATGCCCACATGAGCTCTAGGCTTGTGCATGGGTCCACTAATATGGAGGCAGATGATAATGGGAGATGAATGGACCTACAGTTCTAGGTGGGTCCGAACCACCGGGAAGCGATTTAACAACTCATCAATCCAAAATTACTCTTTAAATATTTCATGAGCTGCTCCTGTTTCCTTCACACTACACACTTTCCTTCACATTATTGGCAAACTTTTTGTAAGGCCAATTCCAATTTTTAATTTGAATGTTTTTCAAATACAAATTTTCAATATACAGATAATATAAAGAGTGTAATATACAATGAAATCTTGTTTAGGCTAATAGAGTACTGGTGTTTAGAAGCACTAATATGGATAGGAGGTGCATTCTGTGTTGTGGGGTATCTTCCAACAGGATAAAACATTTAGTGATAATAGGCTACTAACGTGCAGCGTTCCCAGTGCACATACTGCTCGAAGGGGTAGAGATTGAGCAGTGCCAGCACTTCACCTCTGGTGTTATTCGCCCAGAACGGAGCCACCACTTCCTCTTTCACCGGGCACGCATTCCTACAAAACAAACAACCTGATTTCAAATTGAATCATCCACTACGTTTAAAATGACAATAATATAAGATATAGGACATAAATCTGGATGAAAATAATCTACATGAATTCAACTGACGATAGAGGCTGCCAATATTTCATTTAATTAATTTAAAATCAAGTTATTCAAGGTCGTGGACCCATTTTTATTACATATAAAGAACAATCCATAAGGAAAAATGTTTATACTAACGAAAAGAGGACCATTAAGGCGTTTTTCCTCATCATCAATCTATACACCTTTTTAATTTGTATTTAAGAAAGTATCAATAAAATGTACATTGAGAATAGTCATTAATATTTGAGAAAATCTCTGATTTAAATGAAATCAGCCAATTGTATTTGAGAAGGCATCAATTCAACTTAAGATTTCTCTAATTGAAAATATGTCAATTGTGATCAAGAAATCAAATTAAAACCCCAGCTCAACTTATGCATGAATTAAACATAATAATTATAAATAGGATTGCTTTCCGCTAAAATTAGTGCAGGCCCCTGGGGCCTGTTTCATAAAAACTTAGAAGTCCTGTAATACAGGAACAGCTGATTTTATCGGCTATATTGAGCATGTAATTGGAATAGTGATTCTCCTGTATTACAGGACTTGTAACTTTTATGAAACAGGCCCCTGGGGCCTGTTTCATGGAAACTTAGAAGTCCTGTAATACAGGAACAGCTGATTTTATCGGCTATATTGAGCATGTAATTGGAATGGTGATTCTCTTGTATTACGTGACTTATAAGTTTTATGAACGGCTGCCTAAAAAGCAGTCTTAGGTCATGTCAGAGGCCCTGAAATTGATCAGTTGCGACCTGAAAACTCTGACACCAGACCTGAGCCAGCCAGGTTACTCGATATTATTATTATTATTTAGTTTTATGAAACAGGGCCCTGGTTGATAGAATTAGTGATAAGGTGGAAAACATGACGTTAGTAAAGTGGATTATTTTCTCATTCTAAAGCTACGTTTACACCGGAGTTAATAACACAAGTTTTCAACATTTTTGTTATCAACTGATGTTAATTACAAAAGTTAATAACATCATGTTGAGTTGCGTTTACACCGGAGTTGATAACATGAGTTATTAATAAAAAGTTGTCAACTTGACTGAATCGACAAAAATTCTCTTGAAAAAAGTTGATAACTCGTGTTTTCAACAGAAAATTCCTTGTTATTAACAAGATTTATGTTATCCATCGAGAGTCGGTAACTCTTGTTAATAACAGGTTACTATCTTCCCCGCAACCCCCTCGCCCAGCATCCCTACCCTACAACTACAGCTGTTCCCTAATAATTACAGCTGCAGACAAAACACGTGACAAAGTTATTAACAAAAGTTGATAACAAAACTAGCAGCCAAAAGAAAATGTTATTAACTTATGTTGAAAACTTTTGTTTTAAACTCTGGTGTAAACGCATTATAATTTATTTACATTCGATCAGATGAAGACCATTATTTTAATGATCACACACATGTTTCAATTCAAATTTGAAGACAATTTTTGCTTTTTATTCCGGCTGTTATATCATATGAATCAAAGACCTTAAAGATGCATAGACTCACATGCAACGCTAGTGTACTACTTGGAATTGAAATCGGCCATTGAGGGGGCAACCTATAAGATTATTACATACCAATGCATTTGTAATCTATAATATTACAAATATATATGTATAATATCTCGTGCTAAAATACCCCAATGGCGGCTTTCAATTTCAAGTAAGAGCTATCAATGAGAAAGCATAGGCATTAAGGGTCTCTATCTCTTTAAGGTCTTTGATATAATAATAATAATAATTTATTTGCCAAAAACAAAATTACATTATAAAACTTAATATAATTTGAATTATACAATACAATTCGAATAATTTAAGTTTTTTACAATAGAAGAAAATAAATATTACTTGTTGGCACAGCCGGCAAGGAAAATCTGAGCGCCTGCTGCGAGTTCAAAAGCTGAAAATTAACTATTACATTCGTGGAGACAAATAAAGAATAAAAAATATAATAAGAATTTCGGTTTTAAGACAGAGTACAATTGATGAATATTCTGTGATTTTACATAATTGTGGTTGTTATACATATATATTTGGTTATTAGAATTTATACTTTAGGTAATGAGAAGTTAATGTGCTGTTAAGTCCAGTGATTTATTTCGTTTAAAAGAGTTTTTGTGATTTTATTACTGATGAATTTGAAAGGAATTTTATTAGAAAGTAGAATAGTCTCGTTAAATGAAATCATATGGAAGTCAATTATATTGATAACAAGATCTTGTTAATAACAAGGAGTTTTCTGTTAGAAACATGAGTTATCAACTTTTGTCAAGAGAATTTTCAACGATTCAGTCAAGTTAATAATTTTTTGTTAATAACTCGTGTTATTAACTCCGGTGTAAACACAGCTTAAATCATCTATAACGTACTATTTACATTTGACTTTTTTCAATTATTTACAAGTCACTAATCATTCCGATTATTCAGTTTCTAGATGATTGATAATTGGGATAGCAGTCGAAAGTAGTTATAATTTTCTAAATAAATAAGTGGTTGCACAATAAATTACACGTTTTTTATATTCTAAAGCTGCGTTTACACCGGAGTTAATAACACAAGTTTTCAATATCAACTCATAATATCATCACAAAACATCAAAATACTGATTTTTTCAAATCTCAGAATAAAAAAATACCAAAATCTCAATAATACTCAAATCTGAAAGTTCCAAAATCCCGGATTCCAAAACATGAAAATTAGCTAAAAATCCGAAATTTACAAAACCCTTTACAAAATTTCAAAATCGTGAGAACACCAAAATCTGGAAATACCCAAATCTAAAATGCAGAACCCGAAAAACAGCAAACAATCGTACACTCCTCTGAGCTTGTAGACAGGTGACTCTTCGGTGGTCTGCTGGTTCTTCTTGTCGAACAGCTGGTGCGTGAAGAGGTCGTGCTGCGACGAGCTGAGGTTGGGGGTGGTGGTGGCGGCCCCGTCCTCCCCGCCGGGCGTCGCCGTAGTCGTCTCATCGACGTCGGCGCCTTCTGTCGTCACAAACGCTTCGGCATCGTCGTCCGCAACCTCAATGTCGTCCGCCGCTGGTGGCTCTGCGCCCGTTGTGCCGATCGGTTCCTGCTCACACAAAATTAAATCAATTATTGCTTCAAGGTTTAGAATGAAATCTGAAAAATGTTTCCACAAATGTAGAAGAACCTAACAAATTCAAACTTTAAAGAATATTGATATTCCTGCAATATGAATAAACATTGTTATCCTGCACTGTTATCCAACATTCTTATTGTCTACTCATTTACAAAAATTTCCAGATAAAAAATAATCAAGCTTAACACTCTTGACTTCTTCAATTTCCATATTAAGTTGAGAATATTGATCCAAGGAAACATCCTACTAATATCCAAACCAACGATAATTATTTGAAAAATTTGAATTAAAATTAAATATTCAATAATAAGTGTTTATTAGTAATTAGGATTATCTATTTCTTTTTAAAAATACCGTAACTAAGTGGTATAACTATTATAGTTTTTGTATTCGAAACATATAAATTTGGAAATATGGGTTGTATAAATATTTTTGGACTGAGAATTTTGTGAGAGTGAAAACCTAAAAGACATAGACTGAGGGTGTGATCACATTGAATGCGTATATTCACAAGTGCGAGCTTGGCTATGCATGCCCAAGTGTGCAGATGAGAATCAAAATCTGAAAAGAGCAATGGAAACACTCGTACAGAAAGCTTGCACTTGCTACTTTAGTTCAGTTTGAGCAGCAACATGCAAGTCACAACGTGTATCAATTGCACTTTTCAAAATTTGTTTTTTGGCTCATGTATGATTCGACGTGCACTTGCACATAAACCCATCCCACCCTAACCCTATGATTATGTTCTATCATAGAGAAACAATAGCGTAAGTAGATATCCCATGGTATAGGGCGTTTATGTCGCAACTATTGATGTTATCTCAAGCTGATTACTGTTGATTATTGTCGAATTTTACTGTTTTGTTTGGGGTGAGAGTGTATGAACGGCACAATATGAGAGACTACCAGTGTCACACAGCTTCACGGGAAAGAATTACATGAACTATGAGCTTCAGATAACAGTAAGAGTTGCGACATAAACGCCCTATACCATGGGATATCTACTTATGCTATTGTTTCTCTATGGTTCTATCTTTGCAAACAGAAAAGTGAAATAAATAAGGAAGAATACCTGTGAGGTAGGAGCTGTAGCCAGGGTGCTTGTACTGGTGGTGCTAGCCGTTGTTGTTGTTGTTGTTGTGGTGGTGGTGGTGGTGGTGGGACTACTGGTGGTTGTTGTTGTCGTTGTTGTTGGCAACGTCCTGTGAGTGTGATGCGGATTCGGATTGTGATGATGGTTGTAGTGCAGGTCACTATTGTCTCCGCGTCGTTTGGACGGCTGCGGCTAAAACAATTAATAGAGAATGATTAGTATTGATATACCCTAGGGAACTATCATAAATTAGAATTGAACAAAAAATCCGTTTTAAATTTAGAACCCCATTACACAGTTATATTATGTAGCACGAGATTGAGATCTCATACTAGATAGCAAGTAGATAATGACACTACATACATATGTGGGCTGATTTTACACCGTCTTATGTAGTATGATATATTATGAGGAGATATAAACCTAATACAATATTTTACTTGTGTTTTGCTGATGAACTTCCCAAACAATCCTAATTTTATACGAGTATATGCAATATTATTTACTAATTATTTATTCATTATTATCTATTGATTGAGTTTTTTGGAGAGAATAAGATGTGACATTCCATTACTTCAACTTTGTTCTAGACAAGATATTTGACCAGGAGATCTTCGACTGAATATGATGACAATGATCAACTAAATTGCATAGTGACTTCCAAAATACTACTCACAGACACAACAGACTCCGTCATGGGGCCCTCAGAATAAAATACATCACATATCAATAAAACTTAATAATGCCTCTCCTGACAACTTTGAGCAGAAAGCATTCCTTAAATTGCAAAAAATTGACAGATATATTAGTTAGCCTTAAAAGTATGAAGTAAGAATTTTTATATTGAGTAAAGAAAAGTTATTTAGTGTGTTTCTGTGTAATATTGTATAAACCAGCCTTAAAAGCCTTAGTGCGTATTTTTATATTGAGTAAAGAAATGTTATTTAGTGTGTGTTCTGTGTAATCCTATAGGCTACTATTAAACGAGCAATTTCTGTTTAAATGTTTAGATGTTTATATGTTTGTATTTTACCTTTCGTCGTCTGTTGATGATGGAAGTGAGTGAGCGAGTCCATGTGGGACTGAGTCAAAATTATGACTCAGCTGTTTAACTTTTGTAATCATTCAATCAGGTACTTAGTGCCGGTTGCAGAAAATCCGGGTTATTTTCAATCCTGACTAATTCCAGTAGATCCATCTTTTTGAAATGGTCTTCTCTGATTTGGTTTACGTGAAATTAATCAGGATTAAAATTCAACCGGCTTTTGTGCAATCAGGCCTTTGTGAGGGAAATGTTTACATTCCTCTGGGAATTAATCTCAATTTACTGTGATAAGATAGAACATTTCTGTATAAACTATTAATGTTATTATAATTTCTTTTTATGCTATTGCACTCCAGAGCAAAGCTCGGTACCCGATATTATTGTATAAACCAGCAAGCAAATCTAGTTTATTGATAGCTATATGCATTATATAGGCTAATTATCACAGCTTGTACAAAGTTTGAATAAATCTAGAGCTAATTTAGTTTCAAGACTTCCAAAATTCTTTTCCATAGAACTTTGAAACAAACATGCCATTTATTTTGAAAATTGTATTAACCATTGCGTAAATTATTTATAAAGGTGAATTACTAAATATATTGTAATGGTCCAACCGTATTGTACAATCTATATAATATCGATTTTATTAAGTGATAAGATAGTAGCGTGGTCACGGAAAAAAACACTTCAAATCAATTCAACATTTTTTATCCACAACAAAAACAAATGAGGGTCCTGCCAAACCCGAAGGTTTTTCGGCGGGTGCCCAGTTACAGAAAATTTTAAAAGTTACAAGAACTTTCCCAAATTTTATTTTTACATAGTTTTTGTACTGGCCTTACTTGATAGTTCTTGAGCGCGGGGTCGTGGTAGGCCCAGCCAGGCTCACTCTGGTAGTCGACGTCGTTGGACTCAATCTCGGAACGCAGCACCGAGATGTGGCGCTCGTCCCCGTACATGCGTCGCATCAACCCGTGGTTCTCGAACACAAACCGCCGTACGGCTCGCCTAAACAACATTCAACATTCAATTTGAACCATTCTAACACTCAAAAATAAACACAAATCAATACACTACAATAAGCAGTATTGTCAAGTATTTATTGTCAATACATTATTTCTTTTCAATTTTCGCAACGAGTTGGCGATTTGTGGCTGACTGAAGCTATAGACAGGGGAAGATGGTCAAACATCATTGACAGACTCTGAATTGGAAAGTGTAAAATGTTACAGTGTAATGTAAATTAATGTATTTGTTGCCAAACACATATACCTCATGAGAGAGGCTTTTGTTCCTTTAAGAATGTAAATAAATCTATATTATTATTATTACTATCACTATTTTATTTCTTTTTACCTCGGAAATGTAATATGTTATTGCAAGCATATCAGTTTCATGAATTATTATTTCTTACAAAACTTGAATCTATTCTACCTTTCACCGGTTTATTTCAATATTCTATTCATAGCTACGAATATTCCCTGGTGATGTGTCTATGTGGTTGTTTGAGTTTGTCTGATAATTCCAACATTTTGTTTCTTTTTTGCTCTTCATTCAAATTAAAAACATGTTTTTAAATTGTGTGACAAATATTATTTTGTTTTGAAAACTAAATTTGATAAGATCGATTATTATTTTCTTTACAATAAATAACAGTATTATTCACCAAGTCTTATTACAACCATTTCTGATTTTTATTTCTCATTATTACCATCTCTTATTATTTACAAGTACACTGTATCTCCTTTTCCTATCAAATTTTGGCGCTCAATCGCTTGATGTAGAACTTTAGCTTTATATAAAACATCTAAGTATGTGCATTAATAAAGTCAAAAACTCTTCCACTCCATATATTTCAATCTCCTTCGAATTACATTGCTCCCAGAATAGATATTGTAGTATGCCATAGAAAGTTTCCACACATGAGAAGTAAACTCATGAACTGTTACCTGAACATCTCACCACTCGCAACATCAAAATATCGAGTATACTTCAGTAGATTAAATCAATAAATAATGTATTTCACCTTATTTCTGTTTTTGATTTTTATTGCCATCATGCTCATTGATATACATATATTACACAGCTTGAAAGTACAAAGGCATAAATTATCTCTCACTCATCGATGTGAATGCTAAACTATAGCGATAAATCTATAGATAATAAAAGTAGGTACCGTACGATATACAATTATAATTTTCGAACTGTTTTGTTACTCGTCGCCAGCACACAAACCAATAAGGTTTTGCTGGTAACGCCGACCAATCTGGAGAAATTTAACATTATATTTGTTGTACTTTTAAGGATTTTTTATATATTATGTATTGTTTTTGTGTATTATTTTGAAGCAATAAAAGAATTTGAATTTTATGAATAGCATCGTCATGCTATTTAGTAAAATAAGTAGGCAACCATACATCAATAAAACCTTATCCTAGTGTCCAATAATGATATTTAATTGAATTGATTGCTAGTACTGACCATGGATAAGCGGTGCCGGGTACAGTGCACCAGTTGCGCGTGCGGAAGTCGCAGGGCAGGTCGAAGCGGCTCTTGGCCGAGCGGTAGGGCTTGGCGCACGTCGGGTATCCCTCATACCCATAGCCCCAAACGCACCAAACACTCAACACTAGCTGCAAACAAAAATCAACTCATTTTAGAAAATTTAATCTCATTCACTAGTTCACTATGATATATTTCTAATTTAATGTCGCCAATTTTCTGTAAAATAAAATCAGCCGGCAACATCTCAACGTGTTGTACATGACTAATAATGTGTATTTTCATAATTAGCATTACATGCTGAAACTTTCACTTTCATTGAAACTGTGAAAGGTGCTAAATGAGTATCACTTGCATCACAATGTTGACACATTCACACAAAACTTTTCTAGTGAGTTTGATAATGTGTGTTTCCATTGTTCATTCCATCGAAAGTGTCACTTTATCTAAATGTGTTTAAATGTTTACAAACAATTTATTATGAAAAAGTATGCGATAGCAGATAGGTAATAATTTCGCAATTTCGCATAGGTCTATGTGAAAAATGGAACATTGAATAAACCTAAAAAACTTGAAATAAACCTGATTTGTTTTGTTGAAGATTTTCACAAATACAAAAAAAATACATTTTGTTATTAGTTGACTGACAGAAATCAAACTTTTTCCAAATAAGTGTAGGTTCAAAACACATCATAACAAAAAGAGAGCAAATCTTATTATTTGAAAGATTAAATTGGCTTTGTTACCTTTTACTCATTGTATTATTAGATGAACAGCTCAATTTATTTGATACACGTTTATTTTGTTTCATTTATGGTCAATTAGACCATAGTCAAAATTTGATAACTCGTTCAAATATACAACTGTTCCACCAACCTCGGGATTGATCAAAACTCCGTCGGTCAGATCTGAACATGGTCAACTCTTGTAGCTGTAGTTTTCTGAAGTTGGCGAACATGTTTGCTGGCTTGCTATTGGCTACATCTGATTTTGATGGATAAACATTACTGAGATATTGCAATAATTATTCATATGCTAATTAATTGATAATTATTATTAAACAAAAATACAAATTAAATGGTGTAATATAGTAAATATGGTAGCACCCCATGATACTTAATATCAGTTTTGCTGCTCATATTCAGAGGGTAATTTGCGCTGAATGCCCTTTTTACTTTCCTTGCCCTATTACCAAAGGTGAGGAAAGTATTGCTTTCCGAAAAAATTAAGGTACCCCAATTTCTACATTTCTATACGTTTCAAGGTCCCCTGAGTCCGAAAAAGTGGTTTTTGGGTATTGGTGTGTGTGTGTGTGTGTGTGTGTGTTGTGTGTGTGTGTGTGTGTGTGTGTGTGTGTGTGTGTGTGTGTGTGTGTGTGTGTGTGCGTCTGTGTGTGTGTATGAGTGTATGTGTGTGTGTATATGAGTGTATGTGTGTGTGTGTGTGTGAGTGTGAGTGTGAGTGTGTGTGTGTGTGTGTGTGTGTGTGGTGTGTGTGTGTGTGTGTGTGCGCGCGTCTGTGTACACGATATCTCATCTCCCAATTAACGGAATGACTTGAAATTTGGAACTTAAGGTCCTTACAATTTAAGGATCCGACACGAACAATTTCGATCAAATGCAATTCAAGATGGCGGCTAAAATGGCGAAAATGTTGTCAAAAAAAGGTTTTTTCGCAATTTTCTCGAAAACGGCTCCAACGATTTTGATTAAAGTTATACTCGAGATAGTCATCGATAAGCTCTATCAACTGCCACAAGTCCCATATGTGTAAAAATTTCAGGAGCTCAACCTCATCTATGCAAAGTTTGATTTTAGATTCTCAGTTATCAGGCTTTAGATACAATTTAAACAAAAAAAATCGAGTGGAGGAGATTGAGCATAAAAATCTCTACAATTAATGTTGAGTAACATTTTCACCTAAAATTGAAATTAAGCTCGAAATTCGAGAAAATGTGATTATCCAATTGCAAACTGTTGGCATCTGTTGATTCTATTAAATCATTCACTATGAAGAGATATCAGGCTTAGATCTTTGTTTATAAGTAGACTTGTGATGCGCGTGAAAACTAGCGTCAGGTTATCAATATTCTAATAACGGCAAGGAAATTTGTGTGAGTGCGCCACACCAGATTTTTACTTTACCGACAGGCCGTCAAAAAATCAGATTACTGTATTTTTTCTGTAATTACTGAACTGATTTTTTTTCATATTCATAATTTCGGGGCGGGCCCTCTAGGCATCCTTCTTATATACGCCTCTGGCACAGACGTTCTGTATAGTCACACATCTATAATAATAATATTTCAAATATGAATTGAATACTCTCGTATAAAGAGATTTACAAATCACCATCAATTTTGACAATTTTTTATGAACAAAAGAGCATTCCAATTCTAATGAGATACATTGGTTGATGTAAGGATTGAATAACATAAGCCTACTGTCTAATAAAAGAGTAAATCAAATCTTTTTCAAAATCTTCCTTTATTTTCTATATTATAATAATTTGCCAATTAATATACTCCGAGAACGAACCTAATGAATAACTTACTAAATCAATCTCACTGAAAATTTTGAAATTTTTCATTGCTTCAAAAGCATAAACCACAAACAAGCAAGGAAATTGATCGAACCAGTCTTTTGTCCGTGTTCAAATAATTTGATCGCCCGTTCGGCGGCAGTCAAACTTAACCATTGGTTTGACCGTGGTCAAACCTAACTGGTGTTGGTGGAACGAATTATTTTTGATTTGACCATATGATAGACTTAAAACCATGTTAAAATGCCTTGACCAAGGTTGGTGAAACGGGACATTATTTAGTTTTGATTTCAAATCAAAGTAATTGAAATAATTATGATTTATTCAGTGTAGATACGAACTGATTAAAATATATTAAGGTGCGTACAGATACACGCGCCTCGAACATGAGCAATTCACTTTTGATCAGCTGACTATATCTGTATTTTTACAGTAACGGTAAGATACAGATATAAAAAGCTTGGCATCAGCTGATTAAGAGTGAATTACTCATGTTCGCGGCGCGTAAATCTGTATGCACCTTTAGAAACCTTCAATAATATTAGCCTACTTATGAAAACTATTTCTTACTCTCATGTTAACCCAAATTGACTTGAGAGTGGAAGATATTGGGAAAACGAATTAAATTTACTCTAAATTCAAACAATAACAATCACAACGGGTCTTTTAAAGTGCTTTTTATTTTCTAACTTCACTGGCTTTATCAATTTCACTTATTAGTGAACAGAAGATGGATAACACAGTTCACTGTTGAGTGTTGACAATTTTCTTAAAATGGTATCTTGATAATTTTTTAAGTAAATGAGAATACAAAACATGAATCACATGAAGTACCGGTAGCATGCATACTCAAACTAATATCATATATTAACCGGTTTCATGACTCATCAACAGGGATCGCTTTCACACATCTACAAATATGTCTTCCCAGTGATCATCAATGATCGAACTTGAATGGCTTCAACCAATGGGTAAGTTTTCAAAACACGCTACTCTAAATCTGAATAATTAACCATCAGAATAAGGCCGTCCCCTCAACCGGTTCACGACAAGTGCTAGCCTGCAGTAGAACTGGTAGATATGACATGTAAATCGAAAAAAATCAAGATGTACTGAAGTACATCTGCATTTGAATATGTGAAAGTTATTCGATAAGTGAAATATATTAGTTTCAGTGACATGCCTATGAACTCTCTCCTCTCGAGTGCATTGGTCGGTGTGTAATAATAGAAAATTATTTATTTGATACAATTCATGTTGCTAAGAACAGTAAGCACAATGCTTATAAACTACCTATATTACTCATTGATTCTACCAAGATTTACAAAATGGAAAGAGAAGACAGACCCTTACTATCTTTATTTCCTGTTGAATTAATATTCTTGATAACTTACATTGAGTTCAAATCTTATAAATCACTAGTAATGATATCAGTTGCTGTTATGCTATTGAGGTGAAAATATACAGATTATCAATAGAAAACAAAGTGGAACTTGCAAACGTAATTAATAGGGGAGTAATAATTGAACGCAAGTAATAAGGAAAAATAAATAGAGGAAGGAAAAATTAAAAGTGAATTATAGATACAAGAGAGAATGAGAAAATCGTAGGGTTCCAATCAAAATAGAATTCAATTCCATATTCATGGAAGAGGCTACCCATGTATATCCTGTCCATTAAAACTTATAAGCTTAAAATATAAAATATATTATAATTTCTTTGATCCGAGTAATGAATTAATTCAATTATTTGATAGGAGTAACTGTTTTTAGATAAGTCGTTTTATTAAACTAAAATACCGTACACGGAAATACAAATTAATAAAAGATCGTACCGTACTTGTTTATATTGACAAAAGAATAGAATTAATTTAGAATGGTAGAGAAAAAATGAAACTAGTACATAAGCTAATTTTCTAATGAGAATTGAAATTTGCAATCAGCTCATAGTTGAGTTTAAAAGTGAACTTTATATAATATTATAGTTTAACTTGGTGTACGGTAAATCCAAAACATGTTTTGTCTATAAAAATATAAATCAATGGGCATTAGTTGAATCATTTGGAAAAACGTTAAAATCGGTATAAGCTTACAGTTGAAACTTCTTATTTATCGAGTTGATATACTAGCCTACATTTTTAATAATAAATTCCATTCCTACTATACATACATGCTATGTTAAATAACCTGAAAATAGTTACATTCATATTAATTTCTTATGCACGCAGTGAATCTTCTAATTGGGAAAATTCACCTGATTACATTATATTATGAACTCAATTTAATTACGGTAGGCCAATGTTTGTTCCAAATGAAATAACGGTAACGTGCGAAGATGGGAAAACAGAGAACAAAGCTTGTAAGAATATATGCCTAACTGCATTAAAACAGCTCTACTTCACCAACCTATACAAAACGGCATTTATCGTCTAGATTCTGAAGTCTGTTAGCAGTTCCACTTAGAATGCACTCTCGTGTACACTTCTCAGAATTCCCCGTCTTGCTTCTTCATACTTTCTTCATCATAGTTGACTAGTAGTTCTGTGAACAGTAGACCTCACGCAGTATTCTCATCCACAAGTACCTGATTGAAACTATAGACCAGAGACCTTATGGAAATACAGCAATAGACTGGCTTCTCCACACATATGTGTAATCACTTGTCAGCTGATTTATGATGAATAATTCTATAGACTGATTTTTACTCTAATATTGGCGTATGAAGGAGGCTCCTTTTCCTTTTATTATCCTTGAAATGAAAAAAATTCAAAAACCTTGTATATACGTCGACGCGCAATTAAAAAAGGAACATACCTGTCAAATTTCATGAAAATCTATTACCGCGTTTCGCCGTAAATACGCAACATATAAACATTTAAACATTAAGAGAAATGTCAAACCGTCGACTTGAATCTTAGACCTCACTTCGCTCGGTCAACTACCTAGTTCTTTTCCTTCTTCTTTTTCGCGTTCATTTCTCTTCTTCAACTTCATCCTAGCCCCTTCTTCATCTTTTCCTTCTACTCCTTCTTGTTCTCCACTTTGTTATTCTATCCTTCATTCTTGCTTCGTCATCTACTGTTCTTCTTTCTCCTTTCTTTTGACTTCAAATTAAAATTTATTTTGCCAAATCAAACATTAGGCAATACAATAGAAAATATTATATATTCAATAAAAGATATGAAGAAAACTTCTTCACTTGACCTTAGAAATAAATGGAATAAAATAAATTGAATTAAATAAGATACTCAATTCTATAATATTATATTTCATAAAAATACTAGTATTTCTGTGAACAGTAGACCTCACGCAGTATTCTTATCCACAAGTACCTGATGTCAACTGTTTTAAATGTTAACAAAATCAGTTCACGTTCCATAATTTATTGATATTTATGTCAATTTAAACAATGAGTAGAATATATTTCTATTCCAGAATTTATATAATAATCATCCAGTTCCGTGATAATCTTTCCATCTAATGAAATTATTTTTTTTCAATAAACAATATTATAATTTCTTCAGCATTATTTAGTTCATTTGATTATTTTTAATCACCTATTAAATTAGTTTTTTCGAATGTGA
Source organism: Nilaparvata lugens (assembly GCF_014356525.2). Taxonomy (NCBI): domain Eukaryota; kingdom Metazoa; phylum Arthropoda; class Insecta; order Hemiptera; family Delphacidae; genus Nilaparvata; species Nilaparvata lugens. Next base: position 57,445,773 of record NC_052504.1, read on the forward strand.
GAATATTGATACTGATAGACACGCATAATAATACCATGTCTGCAAAACAAAATATTGAAACCAAAGACCTAAAATCTAAGCTGCGATTAGACCAAATTTATTAACAAAATGTTAATAACTCAATCCTTATAGATTATATTAGATTGAACATAACTTATCATACACATGATGAACATGTGTGTTTGTCAACTTGCGTTCAATCTAATAGAATCTGGTGTAAACCCAGCTTAAAGATGCATACCTCTTCAAGGTCTTTGATTGAAACTATAGACCTTATACAAATACAGTAATAGACTGGCTTCTCCACACATCTGTGTAATCACTTGTCAGCTGATTTATGATGAATAATTCTATAGTCTGATTTTTACTCTAATATTGGCATATGAAGGAGGCTCCTTTTTCCTTTTATATTATCCTTGAAATGCAAAATTTCCAAAAACCTTGTATATACGTCGACGCGCAATTTAAAAAGGAACATACCTGTCAAATTTCATGAAAATCTATCACCACGTTTCGCCGTAAATGCGCAACATATAAAAAATATATAAACATTTAAACATTAAGAGAAATGCCAAACCGTCGACTTGAATCTTAGACCTCACTTCGTTCGGTCAATAAATAATAGTACTACAAGGGCACCCGTGCTTCGCTACGGGAATTAGTGGATAAGATCATTTTTTGGAATATTTATAATCTAAATATTCTACAAAAATTGTTATAATCGTTTTTAGATTAGGCCACAACTTGGCATGAAAATTATCAAGTCAATTCATTTGAATAATTAATTGATGTGTTGGAAGTGCTCTGTAGAATAGTAGACTAATTGCAGCGAATTTTGTAGAATATTGAGCAGGGCTGAAGAGTCGACCTTGACTTTATTCATTGGCAATTAATATTTCCCGTTGACAGTTATCAAATTAGCAGTGATCAGCTATTTTTGCTTTTGTTTGATGTAATTGAAATTAAATTCCAAATAAAGTGTATTTGAATTTGTTGACTCTGGTATCCATGGATCTCTTGCTTATTCTGGAATTTTTGGCATAGCCTATCACTTACTTTTCGTTTCACTAATTCAAAAGTGTGAAAGCAGCCAATCCACTGATTCTTTCTTCCATGGAAATCCATTCTATACATAAGAGTCCATTCATAATAGTTGGAGTATCATTTATTGTGGCTGATTTCTCATGCTCTAAACTTCAGCCTACTATCATAAATACTAAAGTGGGATAATTTTAATGTGAATTTGCATAAATCTGAATAGAGTTTATTCAATCACTTTGATTATTGACTACCATTATCAATCAATCAATCTCTTTATTCAAAACATACATCAAAATGTACATGAATGCGTCTTTCTTTATTATTTTCAAAATATTGTGTCATTACATTTTTCTTCGATTAGCCTATATCCAAATCTTTGTCGAATATGCTTAAACTAATGTCATCAGTTTACATACAAAATTTAGTACTTTCAATTACATCTTTCGCATATTTTGGTAATCCCCCCAAATAGCAAAGGAACAAAAATGGCCCCAAAACAGATCCCTGCGGAACAGAGTAGTTCATGTACCTTAAACTAGATTTAATATCACTTACTTTATTTTTATCATAATACTTAATATTTACATATTGACTTCGACCCACCAAATATGATTCCATCCAGTTGAGCTCTTTTCCACAAATTCCATAAGTTTCTAGTTTTTTTAATAATATTCTGTGATCTACAGAGTCAAATGCTTTTGTTAAATCTAGGAAGGTGCCAACAATGCTTTACCCTTTGTCCAATTTCTCTAAAATATTTTCAATAAACTCTATCAAGGCAGTCGTTGTAGTCCTGTTTTTTCTGTAACCATGTTGTTCCGTGTCTAGTAATTTGTTTGTTTCAAAATAATTAATAAGCTGTATTAGCATACTTTTTTCAAATATTTTTGCTATTGAAGGTTGAATTGCTAAAGGTCTATAATTTAAAGGATCGTAAGGATCTCCTTTTTTGAACACTGGTATCACTTTTGATACTTTTAGTTCATCTGGATACTTACCAAGTATGAGTGACGCGTTAATTACATGTAGCAGAGGCTTAATTAGGAATGATTTAGCTTCTTTTATAATTCTCATGGGAATTTCATCATACCCTGCTGACCACTTTGGTTTAATTGAATCGATGATATTGGACAATGTCTCTTCATCAATTGTTTTGGAGATAAACTTGAAATCTGTGATATGTAGCTCTTTATCATTTATTGGTGTGCCAGATTTGCTTAGATTGCTTCTGTGCCAGATTTGCTTCGTGTACATTATATGATTTCTCTCTTTGATCTTCGCTTGAAACCAAAAGCTTAGGGATGAAAATTTGGATGTAAATTAATATGTAACTCAATTCAATTTCTATCTAAATTGACAACTTTAGTATTTACTTGTGATCTATCAATATATATAGGTTTGTCTTGTGTCATGTAATGACATCATGAAATGAAGTAGGAGCAGCTGATGGATGATTTTTCACATACTCACTCGCTCACTCACTCTTTTACTATCCACAGCTGTTTCAGCTAAGGATGAATTATCCTTTTAATGTCGTTCAGCGAGTTTCCCCATGGATGAGACCTAGTGCAATCGAATTTTTATATAATAAACCTACTATGTTCCAAATTTCGTGAAAATCGTTAGAGCCGTTTTCGAGATCCGTTGAACATAAAAGCATACCCATATAACCACATAAACAGATAACCACATAACCATATAAATATATACAGAAATTGCTCGCTTAATATGATAGGAGAGGGTAACAGCTGGCATAAAAAGCAAAAATGTCAAACATGAAATTGAAACAGTAGCGATCATCAACATTAGGTTATTATCATCATCTTACCTAAAGTAACCAAATTATAGTAAGATTCACAGCATTGTTTGAATGAAGAGCATTGATGCTATTAATGAGGAATACTGACAGTTTCAAGTGAATATCAACCAACTGTTATGCATGTTCTCCAATATTTTTATCGAAAGCTACTTTCTATTTTCTTTGGTAAAACAATCAATGCTTGGGAATAATTGATTCATGGGAAAAGCGCCTTACTTCTATGGAAAATATTTTTACATTAGGAAAAGCAACTATTTGACCGCTCCAATGAATAGCCACTTTCTTTCGCCAAATTAAATTTTGGCCGAATTTCCTCATTCTTTGCAAGCAGATTCCACAACGGACACTTCTGAAGTTTTAAAAATACCCTCCAAATAATATCATACTGAATTATTAAAATTCCATCGAAATTGTTTAAGCAGTTTTCGTGAACTGTCGGATATACAAACAAAATATTAGTCTTGATAGAATAGGATCAATTGATAAAAGCAACTCCCATCATAAAAATTTGTTTTATGAAAAATTAAAATTATCTATACTCCCGGGAATAGCTCTGATTGAAGCAGCAGTGCCCAATCAATTTGTTCTTGATAAATGCATTTCAATTAGTTCTTCAACTTGGTGCCAACCTAATAAAGTCAACTCAACTTAATGCCAACCTGAAAAAAATTATTAGGCAGTAGTTGCCAGTTAACAACTGTTTCGAAGAGGTACTCTCTCTAGATTATAGTTCTATAGTAACATATCATAAGGAAATTTCAATTAGAATTGAGAGATTGAGAGAAGAAGAATATACATGCTAAAAGACGAACTTTAAACCCTTAAAAACCACCCTTAGAGTTGAAATACTGCCGAAAGATTTCTTAGTGAGCACCTAGGAATAAGGTATATTCCAAGTTTTGTTGCAATCCATTCAGTAGTTTTCCATAAATCGTGATCAGTGAGTGAGTCAGTGAGATAAGAATTTTATAAGTATAGAAGAAGATTATAATTGATTCAACATATCTCACTGAGCACAAAAAATATACAATTTCCAGCCGCGCTTAGGAGGAATCGTCTTCTTCGTCTTCTCTTGTCCCTTGCATTCTCCCTGTTATTTTTCATTCACTTATTCCTTCAGTCAACTTCTTCTTGTTAATTTATTATTTTTCCTCATTTTCGCCTTTCACAAGTTCTTCCTCTTCCGCCTTATCTTTTCTATTCATTTTTCATCTTCCAATTCTTTCTTATTCCGTCATTTTGATTATTGACTACCATTATCAATCAATCAATCAATCTCTTTATTCAAAACATACATCAAAATGTACATGAATGCGTCTTTCTTTATTATTTTCAAAATAATAAAATAAATACAAGTAAAAAACAAAATAAATCAACAATAGGTAGGTAGTCTAAATACATAATGAGTTGGCACTATAAAATTCTTCATAACTGTATAATTCTAATTCCACGATATACTTTTTCAGTTTGTTTTTAAACCTTGTAATATCTTTTCCATGATTAATCTTAGTAGGAAGGTAAGTGATGAATTTGATGCCCATATAGGTCGGGCTTTGTTGTACTTCTCTTCACTATGTTCTTTGATAATAAAGTTGTTCCTATTTCTTGTATTATAGTCATGCACACTGGTTTGCCTGGGGAATTTGTCTTCATTATTTTTTACGTGTAATATTGTTTTATAAATATAAAGTCCATACACAGTCATCAATTCTAACTTTTTAAAAAATGTCGGGCACGACTCTTGTCTATTTAAATTAAATATTTTTCTTACTGCTTCTTTTTGGAGTTTTAATATCCTATTCAAGTTAAATGCACTAGTCCCATCATAAATCTCAATGCCATATGAAATATGAGAGTGGACAGTGGCATAATACACGGATCTCAAAGTTAATAAATTACAAATGGGTGCCAGCCTTCTTAGTGCAAATATTCCTGTACTTACTCTTTTACATACTCTTGATACATGCTCTTCCCAATTGAGTTTGTTATCTAGATCTACGCCTAAAAAAATTATGTTATTTATGTTATTTAGCTTCAGTGTACTTTTTCTTTTGGGATTTCTACAGGTGAAATGTACAAATTTCGTTTTATCATTATTTAATGAAAGGTTCATTTTACTTAAAACGTTTTTTAAAAGCAATATTGTGTCATTACATTTTTCTTCGATTATATCCAAATCTTTGTCGAATATGCTTAAACTAATGTCATCAGTTTACATACAAAATTTAGTACTTTCAATTACATCTTTCGCATATTTTGGTAATCCCCCCAAATAGCAAAGGAACAAAAATGGCCCCAAAACAGATCCCTGCGGAACAGAGTAGTTCATGTACCTTAAACTAGATTTAATATCACTTACTTTATTTTTATCATAATACTTAATATTTACATATTGACTTCGACCCACCAAATATGATTCCATCCAGTTGAGCTCTTTTCCACAAATTCCATAAGTTTCTAGTTTTTTTAATAATATTCTGTGATCTACAGAGTCAAATGCTTTTGTTAAATCTAGGAAGGTGCCAACAATGCTTTACCCTTTGTCCAATTTCTCTAAAATATTTTCAATAAACTCTATCAAGGCAGTCGTTGTAGTCCTGTTTTTTCTGTAACCATGTTGTTCCGTGTCTAGTAATTTGTTTGTTTCAAAATAATTAATAAGCTGTATTAGCATACTTTTTTCAAATATTTTTGCTATTGAAGGTTGAATTGCTAAAGGTCTATAATTTAAAGGATCGTAAGGATCTCCTTTTTTGAACACTGGTATCACTTTTGATACTTTTAGTTCATCTGGATACTTACCAAGTATGAGTGACGCGTTAATTACATGTAGCAGAGGCTTAATTAGGAATGATTTAGCTTCTTTTATAATTCTCATGGGAATTTCATCATACCCTGCTGACCACTTTGGTTTAATTGAATCGATGATATTGGACAATGTCTCTTCATCAATTGTTTTGGAGATAAACTTGAAATCTGTGATATGTAGCTCTTTATCATTTATTGGTGTGCCAGATTTGCTTAGATTGCTTCTGTGCCAGATTTGCTTCGTGTACATTATATGATTTCTCTCTTTGATCTTCGCTTGAAACCAAAAGCTTAGGGATGAAAATTTGGATGTAAATTAATATGTAACTCAATTCAATTTCTATCTAAATTGACAACTTTAGTATTTACTTGTGATCTATCAATATATATAGGTTTGTCTTGTGTCATGTAATGACATCATGAAATGAAGTAGGAGCAGCTGATGGATGATTTTTCACATACTCACTCGCTCACTCACTCTTTTACTATCCACAGCTGTTTCAGCTAAGGATGAATTATCCTTTTAATGTCGTTCAGCGAGTTTTCCCATGGATGAGACCTAGTGCAATCGAATTTTTATATCATAAACCTACTATGTTCCAAATTTCGTGAAAATCGTTAGAGCCGTTTTCGAGATCCGTTGAACATAAAAACATACCCATATAACCACATAAACAGATAACCACATAACCATATAAATATATACAGAAATTGCTCGCTTAATATGATAGGAGAGGGTAACAGCTGGCATAAAAAGCAAAAATGTCAAACATGAAATTGAAACAGTAGCGATCATCAACATTAGGTTATTATCATCATCTTACCTAAAGTAACCAAATTATAGTAAGATTCACAGCATTGTTTGAATGAAGAGCATTGATGCTATTAATGAGGAATACTGACAGTTTCAAGTGAATATCAACCAACTGTTATGCATGTTCTCCAATATTTTTATCGAAAGCTACTTTCTATTTTCTTTGGTAAAACAATCAATGCTTGGGAATAATTGATTCATGGGAAAAGCGCCTTACTTCTATGGAAAATATTTTTACATTAGGAAAAGCAACTATTTGACCGCTCCAATGAATAGCCACTTTCTTTCGCCAAATTAAATTTTGGCCGAATTTCCTCATTCTTTGCAAGCAGATTCCACAACGGACACTTCTGAAGTTTTAAAAATACCCTCCAAATAATATCATACTGAATTATTAAAATTCCATCGAAATTGTTTAAGCAGTTTTCGTGAACTGTCGGATATACAAACAAAATATTAGTCTTGATAGAATAGGATCAATTGATAAAAGCAACTCCCATCATAAAAATTTGTTTTATGAAAAATTAAAATTATCTATACTCCCGGGAATAGCTCTGATTGAAGCAGCAGTGCCCAATCAATTTGTTCTTGATAAATGCATTTCAATTAGTTCTTCAACTTGGTGCCAACCTAATAAAGTCAACTCAACTTAATGCCAACCTGAAAAAAATTATTAGGCAGTAGTTGCCAGTTAACAACTGTTTCGAAGAGGTACTCTCTCTAGATTATAGTTCTATAGTAACATATCATAAGGAAATTTCAATTAGAATTGAGAGATTGAGAGAAGAAGAATATACATGCTAAAAGACGAACTTTAAACCCTTAAAAACCACCCTTAGAGTTGAAATACTGCCGAAAGATTTCTTAGTGAGCACCTAGGAATAAGGTATATTCCAAGTTTTGTTGCAATCCATTCAGTAGTTTTCCATAAATCGTGATCAGTGAGTGAGTCAGTGAGATAAGAATTTTATAAGTATAGAAGAAGATTATAATTGATTCAACATATCTCACTGAGCACAAAAAATATACAATTTCCAGCCGCGCTTAGGAGGAATCGTCTTCTTCGTCTTCTCTTGTCCCTTGCATTCTCCCTGTTATTTTTCATTCACTTATTCCTTCAGTCAACTTCTTCTTGTTAATTTATTATTTTTCCTCATTTTCGCCTTTCACAAGTTCTTCCTCTTCCGCCTTATCTTTTCTATTCATTTTTCATCTTCCAATTCTTTCTTATTCCGTCATTTTTTATTCTTCATACTACTCCACATGTTTGTGATAGTTTGGTTACGAAGTAATGAAACGTAATGAAATGGAGTCCTTCCATATTTCGTGGATTGGTGTACTTTTTGGGGTTTGTAATTTATATAAAACATAAACAAAACTTTCCCCATCTCCTTTATTTCTCCTAGTACTTCTACTTCCTCTCCCACTTCTATGATAATTTTCTTCTCCCATTTCTTCTTAATTCATTTCTCTTCTACAACCTTTCAACTTCTGATGTTTGATCTTCTTGATTTTTAATTTATTTATAATTTAGTATATCCATTTTTATCTTCTGCTTTTATTACAGCAGCCTCTCTTTTTATACATAGGTTTATTCTTCTGCCTTCATTGTGTCTACTTTTCTTCATATTTTTCTCTTTATAATCCGTTTTTTCCATTTCCTCACTTTATTCTTGCCTCAACCTTCGTTTTCTTCTACTTCTTACTCTTCTTCTTCGATTTTACTCCTGTTTCATTCCACCTTCTCCAATCCTTCCCTTTTTTCTTCTTCCACTCCTGCTAAACCTTTATCGTCTCCTCATCCTTTTTCTTCTTTTCTTTCTCTTCTCCCTCTTCTCCCTCTTTTTCTTGGTTCATCCCGTCCATAAGTGGCCTGCTTCCCACGTTCCTTTTCTGGCAGGCGGCGGCTGCGGCCTCTTTCCAACAGAAGAGTACTCACTCACACTCACACACACACACACACACACCACACACACACACACACCACACACACACACACACACACACACACAAACGCAAACGCACACACACGCCAATGACCGCGCAAACTGCTCAAGCCCACGTTTAAATTTATTGGCACTATAGCAGAGCGTATTCTACCAACAGATAAATTATTTCTATGCTGTATCATCACATAACTCGAAAATATTATCCAACCATTATCAAAGGTTGGAAATGTGATTTTCACTTGTTATTATTATTACTACCATAAGTTTTGGATAGACTATTATATCAGGTTTTTGAAATAACTGATATGCATGTCTACTTAAATTATTATATATTTTGTATTGTTCATGAAATATTAGGCTACGGTATGTGGATATGTAATAATATTTATCTATTATTTTTCTGAATTCTGCTACAAGCAATGTGAGCAATAAAACTTTGAAATGTTCATTTTGGTAATGAAAATGGATAAAATCTCCAAGGAATTATAGGCATAAAGTAATTTGAAGAAGAATGGAAAGAAGAATAAGAATAATATAAGGAAAAAAGTTCACGAAGAATAAAGAAAGGAAGAACTAGAAGAAAAATAAGAAAAATGTACAAGAACTGACAGTGAATGGAGCAATCAGCTGTTTGGATACCTTTTCCCTTCCTCCCTCCACCTAGCAACCCCGTTATGACCTCTAGACACACCGCGATACGCTTTAGTACTTCACCCTCCCACTACACCAACAAACAAGCACCAGCACCCACATTATAACAATATTTATTGTTATGACACTATCATTCGTGACCACCCATCCAGTGTTGGTCCACTCACATTCTGCTCAAGGCGGTCACGATTATAGAGAACAAGAAAAAGACGGAAGAGAGAGAGAATAACATGTTTTAACAGCTGTTTCTAGACTGGAGCAAATAATAAAAAATTGATTTAAACTCATAAATTTATATGCTTATGAAAAGTTTTTCTCTGCTTGACCCTAGTCAAGTAGAGTTCCATAAATAGTTTTTGGAACTATGGAACGCCTAAACTTTTTCTCGTATACATTAAAAAAAATATGTGATTTTTCTGAGGGGGGAAAGATGATGATACATTCATGAACCCTGGGCGTTGTATAATTTCTGGCCAATACATTCAGAAAGAAATTGAGCGGAAATTGAAGAAATTTTCAAGCTCCGTCTTTAGCACAAAAGGATGATAAATCTACAAATTGCTGCATATGAGCTCACATAATATTTTTGCCATTCTTTGTTAAATCAACTTTAGCATATTCTATGCTAATGATCAATAGTGTAAAATACTGTCAACTGTCATAAAGATTTTCAAATTAGACCTACTATGAGACAAGGCCACAGAGCCTAATGAAGATAGAATGATTGAAATTCATTAATAGTTATTGCACTGCTTATTGTTGATGAAATCAGTTCACGGTTTCTAAAATTTTCTATAAAATGAGTGAGAGTAGGTGTGCTGTATATTCTAATGAAAGGTGTGACTTCTAATAAATACAAGAAGATAGGAATGATTTTAAGCAACAGATTATTTCCTTGTAAATTGATGCACCTCGAAGTTTTAATTATAATTTTGCTCTATAATAATATTCAACGTGGATTGAGATTATTTACGCTTTTTGACAAATTGAGAAAAAATATCCAACAGACCTAATTGACTATTTTTCAATAATTGACAATTTTTGTACGTCTTGAGTAGAATTGATATAGTGACAGTTTTAGTATAAGTTACCTAAATTAAAGGATAATCTGAATCCTAATCCAGAAAAGTTTGTATAGTACCGTGAAAACATAGGCCTAAATCCCAAGCAATGATAGCTCCATCATATTGTCTCCCGGAATCCATTGCGAAGCACGAGCGAGTACTCGAACGGCAACTACACCTATTATATATAGTACAGCAGTAAGGTAAAAAGCAAGCACCCACTTGTGCAGGTAGTGACAGTGTGACGAAAGCTTACATGATCACCATTATACCCTGACATTGACCACTATTGACAGTACGGTAGGTACTCCAATACACCAAGGCCTATTCATTATCACTTTCTCGCTCGCCGATCACTTTTATTGAAAAAGGGCGAACACTTAGCCGATCAATATCCATTGATAGATGGCAGACGCTATTGTCACACAATAGCCATTGTGTTATTAAGACGGTGATGATGCGTGGTAAAAGAGAGAGACGAAGATTTATCGGGAGAAAGTTTTTGAGGCGGCTCACGCACGCGAAGAGCTTGCGGGCGCGTTGGTATGTGTGACACTGACCGATAGTGAAACCGGGCTAGGCTTATCATGTGTGTGTGTGTGTGTGTGTTGTTTTGAACGGCAGAGAGTGAGATGATAGCATACTATAGCCTAGAGGAGCAAGCGAGAGAGGGTAACTTTTATTTTCACGTCGCTGTTTCTTATTAGAATATTTTTCTTCAACTTGACACCGCGATGGTTTTCTTGATAGAGAAGAGTGGACCTTGACTTGCTTCTAGCAGGGTCGAAGAACTCTACAAAAATACTCCTCTTTCAAATAACATTGTCAAGTAATGCTTCTTATGATATCCATGAGTTGTGCATGGAGGGATGTGAACGAGCAGAACCGACTGAATCTTCAGTTTTAATTGGGCTCAAACCACTAGTAAGTGATTATAAAGCTCATAATTTTATGCTATAGTAGGAGCTTGATAATATTAATGCTAGGAAAGTTGAATAAAAAAGTTGGTTGAAATAGGGGAGTATTAGCCTATGTCATTGCTACATGATTTGTAATAAATAGTACTGATAAATTATGACCATGTGGCTCTTCTTATTGCTCATCAATCTAATGTTATTTCAATTGTGTGTTAATTTTTGTGTAGTGTTTGACTGTGATAGTTGTTTTCTTCAACTTTGTAATTTTTATTAATGAATAATGACAATTGTCTCGACATATTGTATGTTTTATGACAGTAAACGATGATTAGATTTGATTCGTATCAGATATAGATAAGATTAGGGTACGGTTCTCAGGTTCTGATTTTTGAAATAAATATTTTAGTTGAAAAACAATGATTTTCTAACACCACATAATGTACTTTATGTGTGTAATGATAATGAATAAGGCTATGATAAGAGCAGATAACCAAACCAATAACCACCGCGTAACACCAAAACCACCAGGTGAGTTTCTTTGGAAAGTGCTCTTGATGCTTTCATTCTGAACTCTGTAGTACAGCAGTACTGTAGTGATCAGAGTTTTAAGATATCATAGTAACTAGTGGGCTAATCAATATTCATTCTGATATGTTACAGTTCAATCCTGAAGATTCTTCAAATTTAAAAATTAACAATTTGAGAACTATTTTAAAGTTTTAAAAAAATGTCTTGCTCCTTTCTGTTTTTCATAAAATTCTAACCTGTTTTCCGATTCCGTGGGATTCCAATGGAAAACATTTCTTCAACAGTTCTTCTCTTCTCTTCTCCATCTCCTTCTTGTATTACGGTACTTTCACTTTCCTCGTATGTTCTAATTCTCTGTAATCACAGGTTTCCATCAATCAACGCCTCTCTATTTGAATTCAATCATCCAGCAATTTTCAAACAAGAGACTATATTTATTCATGAGTTCTTTGAATTCTTCTCTCCAATTACAAATTCAAAACTCTGTAAACACTTTCAACATTTCAACCGGTTGCATAAAAAAATATGAATTGGGACTAGATCTCATCACTATATTTTATCCTGTTTACAACAGGATGCCGGTTTATTTCTGTAAGCAGGAGGATAAAAATCTTCGAGAAGGGCACTTTATGAGAGTTATGTGAGTGAGTCTATACAATACAATGTTCTTTGAGATTTATAACTGAACACCCATCTTGATCTTAGTTTGTGTAATTAAGTTTTTCAAGTTTTGTTGTGACTAGCTCTTTTCTATTTTTGGCATGTCCTTGCTGTGGTTTTTGTGATCACATTATGAACCTAAAATACTGAATAGGTACAAAATTACACATTGACGAAATCTATCCAGCAAGATGCTGGTCATGAATGGAGGTTAGTGAATTAGCCTACTGAATCAGTTATTTAGAATCAGAACATATTTTCATTCATTCTAACATTGTATATTTACATATTTTCATTCAGAACATTTATTTTCATTCTAAAGAAAAATTGCACGAAATTCATTTGTTGAAAGCGGTATCTTTTGCTACATCTAGACAAAACTAGAATAAATTCATTTCTTAACGCAGTAGTTTGATGAAACGGTCACAAACTGTTGCCTAGACCTGCTATACTTGGGTACAGAAAGTGAAATTACACATGAAACTTGAAGAAAATGAATAAAATTTAAACAAAACAAATTAGAAAATGGGACACTCTACTAATCTAACTTGATACTATTGCTATTTTAGTATATAAAAAATCGAAATAGGTCTAAGGTGATAACTATAGTAAGGTCCACGTTATAATGACAGTATTTGATCAACTTTGGTTTTGCTATCCTTGTCTATTATACGACAAAGCCGGTACTATCCTTTTCTAGGTCCACAACGATGCCAATTATGTTCTTTACAGTGTAGAAATATAATTAATTAATACAGAGAATCGGTATCACTATTCTTCTATCTTTATCCACTGCTATTATAACGTGGACAGTGGAAAGTGGCCCCAAAAGGTAATTTCTGAAACTGCAAATTTCACTCAAAGCTTTTGATAGACGACACCAACTCAATGGGTAGAATAGCACTTTCACGAGCATACTTTTAAAGTTAATTTGAAGGAAAAAAATATTTTCAACCACAAACGATTTAAAAGGTAATAATGTTACGGTAACCTTATAAGTATAGGCCTAGTTTACACGTTTAGGCCTATTCAAATGAAAGTAATGGAAGGACTCGACACTTATTAAAACATACAAATGGTGAATAAGTCGATTCAAACTTAACCCTTGGAGTTAGAAATAGAAAACACAAAACCAAAGCTAACATCTTGCAAAATGTTAATAAATAAAACAATTTTTTTTTTAAATCGTGTCACATTATTGACAGGCTACCAACCAAAGAAAACTGACGCTACCACTAACACATAAGAACAGCAGCTTCTCTACATAAAAGACAAAATAATATTTGTGTATTCTCTCAACTTAATAAAGATTAAACTCTTTACTCTTGCCAATTTATTTATACATTGAACCTTCAAATAAAAATAAACATTCAATCAGTTTCTGAATGGAACCAGAAAAGAATTCATAAACGAAAATGTCTACATCTTTTTGCTAATATTTGTTTGGCGCGAAATTGAAAAGTTCGCAAAAAACCAGTAGGCTATCTATATACTAGTAGTTCTGTGAACAGTAGACCTCGCGCTCAGTAAGTTACATTGACATGTTGTTATGTTTCCTCAAAAATTAATTAATAATTTATCAATTTAAAATGTCTAGAAAAAATCCTAAATAAACATAGAGCTTTCTGTCCTATCGTACCGTGATGTGTCGTCCCAGAATGTGAGTGTGAGCGCTGTTATCAGGTCTGGCTGCAACTGTCTACAACGTTGATGGAAAGATACATTTTCAAGATGTTCAATGTTTTTGAACGGGTAGTATTATAGTCAACTGTATAGCCTACTAACGTTGATGAACAGATACATTTTCAAGATGTTCGATGTTTTTGAACGGGTAGTATTATAGTCCACTAGACAGCTGATTCATGATGAATAATATTCTAGTCTGATTTTTACGGTAATATTGGCGTTCAAAGGAGACTCCTTTTTCTTTTGTATTATCCTTAAAATGCAAAATTTCAAAAAACCGTATAAGTCGACGCGAAATTCAAAAATGAACATACGTATCAAATTTCATGAAAATCTATTGCTTCGTTTCGCTGTAAATGCGGAACATAAAAACATAAATATAAACATATAAACAGAAAGAAAATCTGGTGTGGCGCACTCACACAACTTTCCTTGCCGTTATGAAAATTGATCACCTGACGCTATTGTTCCCGCGCATCTCAAGTCTACTATTCAAAGATTTGAGCCAGCTGGTGACAGGGCAATAACGCTGGAGACACACGAGGTCTGCTATCTCTTCATAGTGAATCATATAATAGAATCAACAGTTGCCAACAGTTTGCAATTGGATAATCACATTTTCTCGAATTTCGAGCTTATTTTTAATTTTAGGTGAACTTTGCATAGATGTGGCGGAGCTCCTGAAATGTTTACAGATATGGGACTTGTGGCAGTTGATAGAGCTTATCGATGACTATTTCAGGTATAACTTTAATCAAAATCGTTGGAGCCGCTTTCGAGAAAAACCCTGTTTTTGACAACATTTTCGCCATTTTAGCCACCATCTTGAATCGCATTTGATCGAAATTGTTCGTGTCGGATCCTTATATTGTAAGGACCTTACGTTCCAAATTTCAAGTCATTCCGTTAATTGGGAGATAAATATCATGTACACAGACGCACAAACACTCAAACACACACACACACACACACACACACACACACACCACACACACACACACATACAGACCAATACCCAAAAACCAATTTTTTGGACTCAGGGGACCTTGAAACGTATAGAAATTTAGAAATTGGGGTACTTTAATTTTTTTCGGAAAGCAATACGGTACTTTCCTTACGTATGGTAATAGGGCAAGGAAAGTAAAAATGCAAAACCGTCGTCTTGAATCTTAGACCTCACTTCGCTTGGTCAACAAGTACTACTGTGGGTTCTGTAAAAAAAGCATGCAGCCCTCCTATCTCGCAATGTAAGATTATGATCACATTGGATGCATATATTTATGTGCAAGTGCACGCGTGGTCATGCATGACATAGCGTACGGATAAGAAACAAAATGTGGAAAGAGCGATAGGAACACTCACACTGAACGCGTCCACTTGCTGGTTGCGTTCAGTTGGAGCAGCTACAAAATAATAAATCACAATGTGTTTCCACGGCTCTTTCCAGATTTTATTTTTGTCTCATGCATAATCTGCCATGCACTTGCCCATACACGCATCCAGTGTGACCATACCCTTTATTAAAAGCTACGCTATGCTGGGACAGATTGCGTAGCATGGATTGCACCTTTAGGCAACACCATGAGTAAGTGTGGCATTTACGCTTTAAAAGTTCTTATCAACTTTGGTAAGATAAAGGCATTAGATACAATATAATTCAAAATAATAAATTGTAAAAAAAGGAGAAATTAAATAGTCAAGCTAAGAAAGCTTTGAATGGAAAACAATGATTTTATCCAAAAAAGAATAATGCTGATTTGAGACCATAAGTTCGTTTTATATACAAAGGATTAGGAATGGAATTTAATTCACAGGCAAGTAAAGGAAGGAAGGAATAAGAAGACGTTAACAAGGAAGAGGAAGAAGGTGAAAGACAAGAGTGTCGAATGATGGTGGGTGGAAAGGAGATAGATGAAAAAAGTTGATCTGATATTGTGGTGCTCGCGTTCCTCCTGAAACACTGACCAACTAAAGAGTACGTTGATCAACTCAACGTTCAATAAACTGATCAGCTTTTGCTGTTGCCGCCTGGTAACAGCTGCGTCTGCTGCTAAGCCGGTCAAGTCCCCTCACTAAGTCCAGTGTGTGCTTAGCCAGTGTGCGCACTTGGCATTGACTTTGCGTGATGTGACTTCGTATAGCCAGAAGCACAGAGAGCAGCTTAGTCCACTAATCAGCTCATCCATGTCAGAGACTGGTACAACGTTTCGTTCAACTTGCAACTTAGTTGTATGCATCTTTCGAAATGTTAATCAAGCATCGCCTACCTGAGGCTGGTATGCAGTTTAGTTGCATGCAGTTTTTGAATTCTAAATCAAGCTTAGCCTACTTGAAACTTGCATTAATCTGTCTGAATATTGGTTATACTAAATATAATATATATATATATATATATATATATATATATATATATATATATATAATATACTGAATATTTGATCTCTATTGAAAAGTTGATTGGATATTTCTAAAATTAATATGAATTTTTCGAACATTGATATTCCAACAAACCATAATGATGACTGTCAATGTATACAAAAGAAGCATTTAAACACTTTCAACCGTTTGCACAAAAATATAAATTGAGTTTTGATCTCAGTTAAAGATATTTTCAATTCAAAGACTAGTCATCAAATTTCTTGGGAAACGGTAATCTAGACTTTACTTTGGGTGTTTGAGTTTACCAGTAATCACCGTAACTTGAATTGATATTTTATATTGTTATATATATATTGCTATTATATAACAATGTTTATTCAACTGTCTATTCCTGGTTTTTGTCACATAGAAGGTCCAAACATTATTTTATTGTCCCTGAGGAGTATTTTATGAGCCCTGTAATCTCAAATTTGTCTTCATCAAGTCAGTTTGATTGAAAAATGGCTCAAACTCTGGAGAGAGGATGATTTTTTTTAAATGTTCGCCTACTTTAAACTGACCTAACTGATTTCAAAACTTTTTATTCTTAATTCAATTTAATGCACTAAAAGGAAAAATCCTGGTCCACAATTTGAGACCAAATTCAAATTTTTATCATAAAGGGCTTCCGAGGTGGGTTGTATTGAGAACAGAAAAAAGCACATTCAGTAATAGTTTTCCCGGAAAACACCTGTTGGTGGTGATATTACTCAAACGGTGTAACGATAGGGACTCTCCGGTTTCAGGCTATGTATTATGTATACTAATACCCTGCAAAAATTCAGCTCTTCCCTAATTTGTTGTGAGTCAAAATCCTTATTGACTGGGCTAATAATAAAGATGGGAATAAAATAGGCTAAGCCATATTAAGTCGGAATAAGTACCTCCCTAGTGACACTATATTTTAGTTTCCTTAGTAGGTACATAATTCTGTACAGTTTCTTACACAGATACTCTATGTGGCTACTCCAACTAAATTTACTGTCTAGTACAATATCCAATAGAATATTTTCTGTTTCACTATCATTGAGAGTCAAACAATCAGCACCATACAGTTTGTTCTGTATTAAAATATTTGAAAGAATGGAATATTTTTAATAATGAAAACCCATACAATATCAGTACTATCAAAATAACGTTCCCCAACAAAAAAACCTAGTTATCTATTATTTTTAACACTATCAGTGATAACTTTCAAATCTATTCATAGAGACTATTAATATAAAATTCAAATTCTGATATACAGAATAGACGAGGACAAAGATTTCACATAATCAATAGAATATAATTATTGAAACAAACCATAACAAAAAGTCTGTCTTCATACATTATATATTATTGGTTGAATCACTTGGCGATTCACTCTCAAATCAAGGATAAGAATTTCAACAATAATTTCAGATAAGAATATGAATCACTGAATATGATATAAAATGTCAAGTTTGAATATGATTTCGAATTCAACCATTCTATCAGACACAAACACTATTCTTATCGGTGGTGTAAGTCTACTTGAAAATGAAGGAAGGATGGAAGAAAAATGAACATTTCAAATGTCAACAAATCCGCAACAACAACTCACCCCAAGGATCCCCAACTGAAAAACGAGTTGACTATACCGAACAAATGTCTACGTACCTACATTGGTCAAATCGGTGTTATATGTTCAAGTATGGATTAAAAATGTCAAATTTGAATATGGACTGAACCCACTCAACTAGGTACAGCAAAACAAGCACGGATTCCAAAAACAAAATTCCAAAATTTGATTGTGGATCTTGACTCAGAAAATCCCAGAACACAATATAATTGAGCCCCAATACACAGACAGGTTTATCTGAGAGAACTGGTAGAACATCATTGTTGATAGGCCTACTCGTACACTTTCAAACCAATTTTGAATGCCCTTCTAAATGTCAAATTTGAATATGGATTCGAGTTCGAGCTTACCTAATAACAACAATATCCGAAACAATTTAGATTGATAATATTAATACGATAATACGATATATATATACACGTATATACGATTAATAATAAACATTTCAAACATCATCCTACCCAACAACAAACAACTAGTCATTAAAAAGCAATCGTTCTTGTACACTATCGGTCAAATCGAAGATTCACCTTCAAGTTCACAACAGATTTGAATAAAAAATGGCAAATTTGGAAATCGATTCTAACTCACCCAACAACAGCAACAGCGAACTGCGGTGACAGCAGACACAGTTTCCATGGGTTTGAGTTTGAAATGAGGCGGCGGCATGGAACACGGCTTGATGGTGTGTGCTGAGTTGAGTGACCCCACACTGACAACAAATGTGGGTCAGTTGGCTGGCTGCTGGCAAGGGGGGGGAGGACCACCTTCTTGGTGGCCCGGTGAGGAGGGGTGTTGCACCGTTAGACCACGCTCTGGAGGAGGAAGAGATGACCAACAAGTTGAAAGGAGTGGGACGAAGATGGTGTGAAGAAGCGGCTGGTAAAAGAGAGGAAGAGGAGGAATGAGATGGTGAAGGCGGGGAGGATATGAAAGTGCAAGAAGAAAAATAATAACAAGTGAAAGAAGAAAAAACGAGGAGGGAAATGAGGAGTGGGAAGAGGAAGTGAAGAGGAGTATGTTCTGGTAGGACTTGGAGGAAGAGGAGAGAACAGCTGATGATGGGAAGAGGAGGATGTTGAAGAAGGTGTAGTTATCAAAGAAGACGTAAATAATGAGTTGAATGAAGAAGATGGCTGGGGGATATAAAATTATGCGAGTAACGAGAAATGGAGGAAGTAGGAAGAGGTGATGAAAAGCAGGAGGAGAAGGAGATGGATTAAGTAGTAGTTAGAGTTAGAGAGAAAGGAGAGGAGAAAAGGTAATGAAGAAGGTTTGAAGAAAGATAAAGGATGAACAGTGCTAACAGAAATACTGAATTCCACTGCTAGTTTTCCGTAACTGAAGAGTTGGAGAGAAGAAAAGCTTGATTGAAGAGTATAGAAAAGAAAAGGGAAAGGAATCTGAGGGGTGTCGTAGAGAGTGATAGTGAAGAGGATGAAGAAGTCAGAGGATTATGAAAGTTGAAGAAAAAGAGAAAGAGGAGGGAAAGTGTAAGGAAATCGGGTAACTGGAGAAAGAAAGTGGAAAAGAAGAAAAAAAGAATGAGAGAGTGAGAACAAGAGGACAAAGAAATAAGAGTTGAGGAAGAACAAGTAGTGTTGGGAGAAAAACGTAAATGAGAAATGGGAGAAGTATGAGGAGAGCAAGACTGATGGGTATGGAAGGAAAATGGAAGAAGAAAAGCCAGAGGGAGAGTGGAAATAGGAGATCATTGTTGAAGAAGATAGAGAGGAATGACTACGAGGATTAGGAAGAAAAGAGGAGGAGGGGAAGGAGAAAAGTTGTTAGAAAAGGTAGAGTGGGAGGAGGAGTGCAAAAAGGATGAGTATAGAGAGTGAAAAATATGAATAAGAGGAAAAGGAAGGGAGTTAGTAGAGAAAAAGTTAGTGCAAAAAGTGAAGAAGGAAGGAACAAAGAAACGAGGGGGAAAGGGGAAATGAGGAAAAATCCATGCTTGGTGATTGTAGACAATAATGGAGAATATGATGAGAAAGGAGGAGTAGAAGGAGAAGAAGAATGAAAAATTATGAGAAGAAGAAGATGATGATGATGATAAAGATGAGAAGAATTGGGAGGAGAAACAATTTTGTCTGCCAGTCAAGAAACCATTTCTTCTTCTTCTTCTTCTTCTTTATCTTCATCATCATCATCTTCTTCTTCTTCTTTATCTTCATCATCATCATCTTCTTCTTCTTCTTTATCTTCATCATCATCATCTTCTTCTTCTTCTTTATCTTCATCATCATCATCTTCTTCTTCTTCTTGTTCTTCTTTTTATTCATCTTTTTCTTCTTCTTCTTCTTCTTCTTCTTCTTCTTCTTCTTCTTCTTCTTCTTCTTTTTATTCATATTTTTCTTCTTCTTCTTCTTCTTCTTCTTTTTCTTCTTCTTCTTCTTCTTCTTTCTTCTTCTTCATCTTCATCATCATCATCTTCTTCTTCTTCTTCTTACTTTCCTCTCTCCTCTACTTAGAAGAAGAATTCTTACTCTCCTCTCAAATCATTAATAGAATATTTTATTTTTGTATTTTAGTCGGGAATTTGATAAGAGCGATTAGTTTTCTAACGAATGTTAGAAAAAAAAATATTATAATAGAATTTTCTGCTTTTTCCAATGAGTATAAACTGTAATACGGTGATAAAACTGTAATATGAGTATTACTACTGTAATGAGCGTAAAAGGAAGTGGAGACTTTCAATGGGATAAAAAAATCTTTATCTCAAATATTTTCAACTGTGAACAACTGTATAATAAAAATCTGGTGTGGCGCACTCTCACAACTTTCCTTGCCGTTATGAAAATTGATTACCTGACGCTAGTGTTCACGCGCATCTCAAGTCTACTTATAAACAAAGATCTGAGCCAGCTGGTGACAGGACAATAACGCTGGAGACACACGAGGTCTGCTATCTCTTCATAGTGAATCATCTAATTGACCGAGCGAAGTGAGGTCTAAGATTCAAGTCGACGGTTTGGCATTTCTCTTAATGTTTGAATGTTTAAATGTTGCGCATTTACGGCGAAACGCGGTAATAGATTTTCTTGAAATTTGACAGGTATGCTCCTTTTTAAATTGCACGTCGACGTATATACAAGGTTTTTGGAAATTTTGCATTTCAAGAATAATATAGAAGGAAAAAGGAGCCTCCTTCATACGTCAATATTAGAGTGAAAATCAGACTTGAATCTTGTGTAAGCAAGTAAATAAATAGTTCAAATAAATAGTTAGTGTATCAGTGTGGATGTGCTCATGGTTTAGGACGTCGTTATAACTGCGCGAGGTCTACTATTCACAGAACTACTAGTTACTAATAGAGTCAATAGTTGTCAACAGTTTGCAATTGGATAATCACATTTTCTCGAAATTCGTGCTTATTTTCAATTTTAGGTGAAAATGTTACTAACCATTAATTGTAGAGATTTTCATGCTCAATCTTTTCCACTTGAATTTTTTTGTTTAAATTGTATCTAAAGCCTGTTAATTGGGAATCTAAAATCAAATTTTGCATAGATGGGGCGGAGCTCCTGAAATTTTTACAGATATGGGACTTGTGGCAGTTGATAGAGCTTATTAATGACTATTTTAGGTATGAATTTAATCAAAATCGTTAGAGCCGTTTTCGAGAAAATCGCGAAAAATCCTGTTTTTGACAACATTTTCTCCATTTTAGCCGCCATCTTTACTTGCATTTGATCGAAATTGTTCGTGTCACATCCTTATATTGTAAGGACCTTAAGTTCAAAATTTCAAGTCATTCCGTTAATTGGGAGATGAGATATCGTGTAAACACACACACACACACACACACACACACACACACACACACACACACACACACACACACACACACACACACACACCACTTTTTTGGACTCAGGGGACCTTGAAACGTATAGAAATTTAGAAATTGAGGTACCTTAATTTTTTTCGGAAAGCAATACTTTCTTTACCTATGGTAAAAGGGCAAGGAAAGTGATAAATGTGTACGGTATTCAATCATAAATGCTAGATCAATAAAGAATATCACAATTAATTGCAATAGCTACAGGACTAAATCAGGGTAATAGCCTATAATGATTCGAAAAATATGTAAATAACTGCATTATAGTTTTCAGAACATAATAGTTCTAGTCTGTGTATACTAGTTGTTAATGAACACGATATAAATTCTCATCAGCATCAACATGTTCAGTTGAACAAATCAACATTCAAACATTTGAGTTAGCCTATACAGAGTTAACGTACGGTACTACAAAAGATTCATCGGATTTTAAAAATTCACAATTACCAAAGTAGGCTTACTCATTCGAAATTAGTAATCTTCATATCAATGGTAACAGGAAATTCCAAAGTTTTTTACAGTGAATACCTCGGACCACAGTTGCGTTTTCTGATCAAAATTGTTAGGCAAGCACAAAATCACCTACGAAAAATTCAAGCCCAAAATAAAATTTAACTTCAATATAAAGTGCCAGGGGAGGTGGGGATATTCAATTTTTTTTGAGTACGGTATAAGTTATTTCTCAAAAACCTATTAAAATTCAAATAATATTGAAAATTAACTTGAATATTGATATGATATTTTCCAAGGTGATAAAATATAATTATACAATGCAATATTATAAGGTACTACCTAGTACCTAATGACTTAATAATAGTTCAATGCAAACTTTTCACACTGTTTAATTATTGTGTTTGAAGTGTCTAGTGAATAATTGTTTACTTTGCTGATTGATATATTAAAATTGGGGGTTGACCTACCTTCAGAAATTAATTCTTTTTCCATTCAAAAGTTTGTTAGAAAATTAATTTGACACAAAACACACTATAATACGATCACATTTATTATTTTTTAAATTCATTGCTTCAACTTTTCACAGTTTTACGTGACCACATATTAAAAAAAAACACTTTAAACTAACCGAACGGTTGGAACTTGGAAGACGTAAACAGTACGAAAACTAACCTCAAATTATTAGGAAACCACCAACCACCACCAACGTGTTTCACAGCATGTTATGTTGGGGTCGGCCATCTTGATCTGGTTTAGATCTAGGCAGCAGGACTACCACTATGGCGGGATGGTTGTATGCAATTTTGAAATAGCTTACTTGTGTAAATACTATACTAGCCGTCAGGCTCGCTTCGCTCGCCATATCCGTCTAGCCAGGGGGCTCCGCCTCCTGGACTCCCGACTGGATCGTCCAAAAATGAGATCAGAGGGCTCGCTTCGCTTGCCTGCATGTAGACCTCACCGGAACCTCTGTACCGAATTTGAACGTATTATGTCAATTTGATCTCGAAAAACACCTGTTACTATATCGGCGTATCTTTGGCGAACAAAATTCTTCCACCTCAGCTAAAAATTTGTACTGAATTTTTTAAATATATTATTTCCATCAATTATTGAAAAAGGTGAGGAAACGCAGAAAAGCTGAGAAAACGCTAATTTTGAGCGTATCTTTGGCGTTATTTCAAATTCCTTCTAACACAACATTATTGCACCCCAGCTGATTTTCTGTAGTAAATTTGAACATTTTCTGTTTATTTGTTCTCGATAAAGCTAAGAAAACGCTAAAAAACGTAGATTTTTGGCGTATCATTGGAAACTTTTCCAAATCCGTTCTTATTGCGCCTCTAAAGGGCCAACTGAACACACCTACCAAATTTGAAATGTTATGTCATATTTTTATCATATGTTAGGACAATCCAGCCGGGGGTCCAGACTAAACGTCTGGCTAAACGGATATGGCGAGCAAAGCGAGCACCGCATATGATTGAATGCATTTCAATCAAGGATTGATTTCCTTGATTTCAATCTTCAACTTCGTGCCAACCTAACAAAGTCAACTCAACTTAATTCCAACCTGACAAAATTTTTAATTTAGTTACCAGAACAACTGTTTCGAAGAGTTACTCTCTCTAGACTATGGAGAGTATATTAACAATAACAAGAATATACTTGCTAAAAGACGAACTTTAAACCCTTAAAAACCACCCTTAGGGCCGTTTGCACAGTAACAGTTTAAACTAAATTTCATTTTAAACTGGATTAAATCCGTATCTAGTCTCGTTTGTTATAATGTGTTACATTTTGAGTTTAAGCCACCAGCTAATTACATTCAGTTTAAGCTTTGACTGTGCAAACCGCCCTTTTAGAGTTAAAATATCGCCAAAAGATTTCTTAGTGCGCCTCTAAAGGGCCAACTGAACATACCTACCAAATTTGAACTTTTTTGGTCCGGTAGATTTTTAGTTCTGCGAGTGGGTGAGTGAGTCAGTCAGTCAGTGAGTGAGTGCCATTTCGCTTTTATATATTATATAGATAGTCTATCAATAGTCTAATAAATAAAATTAATAAATAGTCTATCAATTATCATTCTCATTTATGAACTTTTTTGGATCATAAAAAACACTTTCACTTCTGGATAGTACAAAATTTTACTAAAACTTTCTATCTACGGTGACGAACTGCCAGAAGGATAATAAAGATCGATTAGTTTATTGATTGATGCTTTGAACATAACCAAACTTCCATTGCTCCAACAGGCATGTCATATTGACTACTATAGTGAGGTCCACTTCATAATGGCAGTGGATAAAGATAGGAGAATAGCGATGCCGATTCTCTCCATTAATTAATTATATTTCTACACCGTTAAAAACATAATTGGCATCGTTGTGGACCTAGAAAAGGGTAGTACCACCGGCTTTGTCGAATGATAGACAAGGATAGCAAAACCAAAGTTGAAAAAATACTGTCATTATAACGTGGACCTCACTATAGTATAGTCATAGTGCTACAAGCTTAGATATACAGGCTTTGTGAGCTCGCTTTCACTGCTTGGCCATAGCATAGCGCTACGGCTGTAGCCATCCAGATCCTGTGAGATAGGTTGCTGTAGACGAATAGAAACTGTCAGCTAGAGCACTAAGTTCAAATCACCATTTCCAAAATTATGCTGGCTTTATATACAAGTATTAGCAGAACTTCCAAGCAATCTTGGAGATTGTATAATTTTTATTTTACTCTCTTCATGGCCAAGGCAAGCCCTGCTTTCCTCGCTTATATAGAGAAAACGCCACTGTCGGACCCTTATTAGACTAACAGCTAGGTCACACAGCCAGCCGTGCAGGCAGTCGCTCGCTCACTCAATCACCGGGCCCTGTTTTTAGACCAGGACAGCCATCCTGGCAGCCACATTTTGGCTGCTGCGGTGGTTGGATGCCGAGCCCGACGACCACACTGGTAGCCAAAACGTGTCTGTTCAAATGCCCGGTGACGGAGTCAGCGATTGCCTGCCTATAGTGAGGTCCACCTTGTAATGACAGTATTTCATCAACTTTGGTGTTACTATCCTTGTCTATTATTCGTCAAAGCAGGTAGTACTATCCTTTTCTTGCTCCACAACGATGCCAAATCTGTTTTTGACAATGTAGAAAGATAATTAATCAAGGCAGAAAATCGGCAACGCTGTTCTCCCATTTTAATCCACTGTCATTATAACGTGGATCTCACTATAGCTGACTGCGCGTCCTGACTGTCCAGTCTAAAAAAACTTTTGAATTTCCTCCTTCCATCGGTATAAAAAATAATAAAATGAATTCAAATAAGTACTTCGATAATATTATGAATTTTCAAAACCTATTATAAATATTTTGTAGTACCTAACTCTGTATAATAACACGACGTGTTATGATTGAGTGACAATAAATATTAAATACTATTTTTAAAACATTTTAAATATTAGTAAACTTTTTTCATGAATCTAATAAATTTTGTGTAATTTCATTCCACAAAAGTAATATGTATTCTATACTCCATTAGAAACGGCTACATAATATTAACCAATCAACATTACGGATATTATCCAAGTACTACATTAATATTATGCAAATCATAATCCTTGCAATAAATCAGGTATTGTAGATGATTGATATGTAAAATTGACTCTAGGTTCATATAATTCCACATCATATTGACTCAAAGTTTTGATATTTTCACATTTATGTTGAAATCTTTCATAAGAATTTATATATTTTAAGTAGACTGTATGAATATGAATGTTTTTACCTTTTCAATATCAATTTCAGAATAATCTTATATATATTTAATCATGATATTTCAATCGCCAATGACAACTTAGCTTTTACTTGGACTCACAAATAAATACTTTTAATGTTAGAAGAAGAACTAGTAAATAATTGAAGAATGAACATTTTTCATAAAATATAATCCACTCCTACTACAGTACTAAATAAAAATTTCATCCATTATCACAATACTTTTTCTAGATGAAAATGACTGGATCAAATCAATTTCATTTCTAATCACAGTACTCTAACAATATTCCTTTTGGATTTGCAGATATTTTATTTTCAATAAGAAAATACTTCATTTTTTGACAATCTACATTATACTAGACTATACAACAATATACAATAAACAGTAGCCTATACAGTAGACATACTACTACATTATAAACGACAGTTGGACTTGAATAAATTTCAAAACTACAATAATACATCAATTTTCTCACGATATAAACTCTAGGATGAACTTAATTTTTTGTGAGCTATATAACATACAGTAACACACATTCTTCCCAGATTCACTAGACATGACATTAATAAACTTAGTTTCATTATGTGCTAAGTTTTATAAATAAGTACTATCTACTATTGTTGTATTCTATTTGCTTTTCTGTGGAATAAAAACATATTCTATTATATTGACATTATCAACATAATATTATGTAAGTCTCTGAGTAATATAAGTTTATTAAGAAAAATGTTTTTAGTGGTACAGGTACTGGTAGCCTTTCCCAAATTCGAACCAAGACGATATTTATATGAATTACATTCTAAATGGAATAGCTAACTAAAACCATTGGAACATAAGATAATATTCAAAAATGCTAATTCAAAATTGAATTTATAGCCGAAAAAGAAGTTGTAGAAAACAGAACTACTTTTGTAAACGCGTGTCCATGAATATTTTTAAACTTAGATCCAATATCCTTCAAATTCACTTTTTTTGTTTTCAGCTTTTTTATTGAACTTTCAAAAGTTCAAAACTAAGAATTCTATTTTCATCCGATCTACCTTCTTTATAAGCTTGCTTAGTAAAATATACTTTGGTTTCTTTTTTGAGTGAGGAATAAATATTATTTCTGACCTCATTTTCTGTCCTGAATATTGTAATTATACCTTATCCAACAATTTAATAAATTTAATGAAAAAAATGTTTTCGTTTATCCAAAATCTCCTTCTCACTGATAAAACAAAGTTGATTGGAATATTATTTCAAGTAACGTATAACCACAGCCACAAATGAGGCGTTCAGCGCAATAGTGGCCCAAGCCCATGGAGTGTGTTTATTGGAAAAGCAGGAACAAAGTTTTTCGAGAATTCACACATTCCTTAGATTCATTACCATATGATCAATTGAATTGAATTTTTGTATAGACACTTATAATTGATCTATCTTTATGAAAATAATTTGAAAAATTCAAAAATGTCATAAATTTCGAAAAAATTGTGGGTTGAGCCACTATTGCATTAACTCAAATTGAAACTTTTCTGGAATTTGTTGCATAGGCCAAGAGAATAATGAGACTAAATAAACTAAGAAATTCATTTTTTATTATTAAAATCAAATAAAATTGAGGAATAAGCTCAACAATAACAATTTAAATTGAAAATTAATAAGAATTGAGAGAATATATATTTTGTTTGTTCCATTACCAGGCCTAATTTCATTTCAATCAGGTATGATGAGTGTTATCATAAGCATTCTAGTTTGTAAGTAATGGAAAAATAATAATTAATATGCACATTATAATAGACTATCGAAAAAATCTTCAATTATTATAAAAAATGGATCAAGTAGGCCTGATAAAATTGAAATTATGAATGATAGAAGTTATTGGAAAACCTTACTGTAATCAAATTCAATCAATGTTCACTAGAGTCTGAGTCATCATCTACTACAAGCCCAGTATCTTCTACTGCTGTTGACGTTTTGATGGATGAGTAGAAAGGATGATGAACTGGAGGTACATAAGGCAGAAGGGACTGTAGATCATTGTACTTTGCGGTGTCAATTGCCCTCCCATTTGGATATAGCGGCTGGAGATCTGTAACTTCATTTCTCTTCCTCTTGGATAGATTGACGGAAGAAAATTGGACGTCATCACTATTTGAGTATTTGTAGAACATTACATATGGATGCCCCCTACTGATGTGAATCCACTGCATTTTCAGCCACTCAACTTTGCTCTTTTCTGCATTCACCTTACGATTGGTCACATTGTCGAGAATTGTTTTTGGAGACTTCATCATTTGTTGCTTCATCACTGTCACAGAGAAAGGATTTTTCTTTCTTGCCTGGCTGATTACTTTTACCCAATCACTTGGTACAAAGATCTCATTGAAAAAACGCTTCTGCTTTTCTATGATGCCGAAATCCTGATCACACGGTAGGTATGAATGACCAGAGACCAAGAATTTATGATGAATTTCATTGACACAGTACTGTACTGAATCAGTAATATGAGTGCAAAATGCCACCATTTTAATATTTCTATTCTGACCTCCGCACTGGTCACTGTACATTATCAGTTTGCTTGTAGACACATGATTTTTTATAAAGTGCATAATACAAGAACCTATTTCTGCTGGTCCCCTGGAAGCAATAGTTTCATCCCATACATACATATGAGCATCATTAGTGGACAAATTGTGCACTCCTAGACAATAGGTCCATAATTGTCTCTTGTAGTAGGCTGTTCCTACAGAAAGTAAAGGTGTAGGTAAAGTTTTCATCAAATCAAATGCAATTACAGTCAAATCAGGATCAGTTTTTCCAGCTTCAGCATCAGCTTTCATGCCAGCTCTAGCAGACTCAGCTTTTCGCAAGTGAAGTTGTTTTTCCATTTCAATTGATGCAATATCACCATCTGCTCCTGCTGATTTCAGTTTGATATCAAAGGCATCACATTTTTTGCATGTATCTGACAACGGTGAATGGAATGAAAGATTCTATTCTCTCTATTGAAAATCTTTTTGAAAATGAATGGACGAACTGGATTGGGGCATTCTTCTTTGTAGAGGCTGTATAATTTGGAGAGATTCAAATTTGGAGGAAGATATTTTCTAGATGGATTTTTATTGCGTGAATAATGGGATGAATAAGTGGGGAATTTTGAGATGAATTGCTTTATCTGATTTATTTTCTCTTCACTTGTTTTGAATTGACAGGGTTGTTTACCTCTCCTATCAATGGGAGGTGTACTTCCATGAGGTTTTCCACTTAGAGCTCTTGTTAGACGACCGTCTGAGATGGCAAATGTTGCCTTGAACAAAGTCTTACAAACTTTTATTTCTATACCATTCTGGTTGGGCAGGTAATACATTCTAGTGTAATTTCTCTTATTAGAATCATTCTTAGTATAAGTTCGTTGCTTAGGGCTTACTTTGATCAAAGAGCAAATATATGACGTTTGCATGTCAAAATTTCCCATAGAATAGAATGATTTGAACAATTTTCTCCTATGTTCTGTGTCAATCAAAGTGCTGCACTCAACTTTACATGTACAGTCCATATTCTCGTTGAATTGCTTCTCAGGAATTAATTTTTTTGAAACATTATGGTACTGTTTTCCAGAATTTCTCAGTCTTTTTCTTTCATTCCGCTTCCATTTGCTTTCATCTTTGTACCTTCTTTTCCCACGTTTAGCTAATCTTACCTCATCAACCGGTTGATTATTATTCAATTCACCAGCTCCTGTTGAGTTGTCATTGTTTTGTCCGTCTCTGGATGAAGATGCTCTGTTAGTTTCCACAGCAACATTGTTCATGCAGTCATCATCGGTAGAAGATTCATCACCTGAAGTTGGATGGCAAGAGGATGAGTCATAGATGTCTTCTTCCAGCTCAGACATTGAATCATCTGTAACAAGTTCAAAATAAAAAATTATTAGTTATTATCATAGGAAAAAGTGGAACTCCTTTTGAGAAAAGTAAAAATCGTGGACGCGTTTCAAGCTACTCACCTTTGCGTACACGACACATAGAAATCGTGAGTGAGCTGCAAAGCAAGTATAAGTTTATTCATCATTATTTAACTTAATACTGCAGTTTCAAGAAGCATGGATAACCTCAACAATTACAAAAGTAAAAATGCTCAAAAGTATAAAATTAATGAGTAAATATGCTGCTTTGATTGAAGGTAGATGCATGACTCAACCATTTGATATACTTACCCAAGGTAGGCCTAATGTGTGTGTAATTAAAATTTTATTAAAAAACTGTACAAGCTTGTACATTAAAATAATTCATTTCTATAGAATAAAAAACTATTTTGAATTAATTTCGAAATAGTTCCAAGTTCTATGAACTTGAAATGAAATACTAATGTTGTAGAATGGTAGTAGAGAAAATCTAGCCAAAATATTTAGAGGTTATCTTGTATGGAAAAATGATTCATTAATATTTATGATGGAATCAATTAGTTTTCAGTCAAAATATGAAGAATAAACAAATATTTGATTATGATCAAGAAATAAAAGCACTCACCTTCAAACATTGTGATGAAATACGAAGCAATATTATTGAAGACACAAAGCGCTGTTCAACATGACTTCTGCAATACTGGCCTATCCCACGAGCATGTGGCTTGGGCCAGTATTGCCATCATTTTCTAACGACTAAACAGTAGAGCAATAACAAACTTGTGCTGCCATCTACGGGAAGAATGAGAAAGGTTGCTTAGGCCACTTTTACGTTTACATTTCATGTTATAGGGAATATTTACAGCTGACAACTTGAATTTGATAATTTTGTGGGTTGGGCCACTATTGCGCTGAACGCCTCAAATATGAGTGTTTGTTTTCAATAGAAGATATATTTCATCGTTGTTCCAACAACACCTTACATTATGCCTCAAGTTTTGTGCCAATAAAACTGTTCAAGTGGAGACGTATATATATACCTAAATATTGTTTTTATTTCATTTATACTTTTCTTAGTTAACTTCAAATTAAACTCAAAGAACAATAGAACAATGTTTAATATCAACAATTTAAAACCTGAAATGTATCACTCACATCTTTATTCAAATATTGAATTTTACAATATCACTAAACGTCTATACAGTTAATCATCAATATTGAATTTAAATGAAAAAGTATATTATCATTGTAATTTGTATCATCGTTGAAATTCCAAGTCTAGATAATGAGTATTTTTCCAATTAAACCAGAACATGTATTGTATTATGCAAGTGATCCGCATTCTCCAAATTCTGCTCAATGCATACAGGAGCAATATTATAGAGTTTTCCTTTCTCGTCGACAGGGTCACTAGTGGTCTTGTACCTGTCATTTAGCAAATCCTGTATGTCTTGCAGCGACATTCCCTTGGTGTTGGGCAGATAGAAATAGGTGAAAACCGTTCCAAGTGCACAGAGCAACGAGAAAAGCCAAAATGACGAATGACTGCCCAACATTGACGAGAAGTTGGAGAAGAATTTCGTTATCACAAACATCAGCATGAAACAGAACGAGGTGACAAACGCCGATGACATTGCTTTCATGTTGGGAGGAAACATTTCGCCCATTGTTGCCCAGGGTAGTGGACCAAATCCTGGAGAAAAAAATTTTTAATTATTTTTCATCCTCTAGTCTGAATAAAACAAGTTGAGCATTGATCTTTCAGTTGACAAAATTTCGTCGTTGTCAGATTGTGTTTTATTATGAATTTTCCAAGCAGAAGTATATGATACAAATGAATACATGCAAATAATAAATAACATACCGTAATATGTACTGTGGTGAAAAAAGGGGGTGAGGATTAAAAAGTTTTCCAACTATGGTTTTCCATGTACTAGGAAAACCTTCAATTCTTGAGAGGGTAAGAAAGGTATCAGAAAAAGTGAAGAGAAGGTAGGTATGAAAGGATGGGTAGAAGGATAGTACCTAATGTTATAATGGAAAAACCGATAGGACAGGTGGTAGAAAATAATTTGAAACACTCAGAGGATTTATTAAGGATTGCAAAGTACCGTACAGAAGTAACTTATCAGCAAGCAAGCACACAAATCAGAAGATTACTAACTCTTATAGTGTTAGCTTCTCATTGATGAAAGGAATTGCTCTTAATCCAAGTTTAGCCTATATCATGTTTTACTTTTTCAGTTATTTTGGCACTGTTAATATAATGATCAGGAATTTCATTTACAATTTTACTGCTTATGTAAATATATTGTCTTTTGTTAGTTTCATTGTTAGTATTATAGATCAAATATTTTATTCGAGGTGGGTCTATATTTTTTACTACACTTAATAAATATAATAAACTGTCTAATTCTTCTAAAGTCAAACTGGTTGGAAAAAATCTACGCTCTTTTCGAATGGTTTTGATAATCAAGTTTTTGCTCCTTAGAATTTATAGGAAAGGTATATCTTATTCTTCTGCAAATAAATTTTATGAGGATGTCCCATTCTAAATATTCTTCGATGAAGACACCTAGATATTAAGTGCTACTGATAACAAATAGGTATCATTGTGTTCTGATTATTTATTAGTGTTTTCTTTTGAATATCCATTTAATGCGACGATACTGTTGGTGTTAGTCCCCAAATATGCGAGCGTAATAGACGCGCGGATTTTTTCACATCGTTTACAGGATGCTTGGCCTCTTTCATGAGGAAAACTATACTAGCGGAATAGACTCGCCCCATAATAGAGACCAAGGAAAGAAGACGCAAGGAATAGAATACGCGTCTATTTCACTCGTTTTTTTATGGGGTCTTGGACAATACAGCGTTGTCACATTGAGTATACATATTAAGTTGCTTATGAGAATGTTACAATGTTACACTATCGGGAAACGTCGATATTAACAAGTAGGGTGGAAGCTCTAATTTCAACTTATTTTATTCAGAGTATCAATCGGCATCATCTATATTTTGTACGGTAGGTTTCGAATACAAACTCGAAACTTACCGAAACAGAAGAAGAATGTGAAGGAGAGAAGACTCAACACCGGAAGCCATTGTATGCTGTCAACATTGTACCCGCAATTGTCCAAGTAATAGTACAATCCCAGCATAAACTGAAAAATGCAATTTAATAGGATTACAAGTACTATCTACTTGATTAATAATTTTTAAAATATTAGTAGTATCATCACAATATAATACTGCTATACTGCTACAATTTTATTCTTCATAGATTATTTCAAAGTGAAAATTATTTATTACAATATGTAGGTCGTCACAACAAAAATCACTTTTGAAGATTACAGTAATTCTATTGAAAATTAATTATTATTATTATTATTAAACGAAAATCCAAATTAAATGCTGTAATTCACCCCGAAGACTTCTGCTACTGCAAATATTGACAACAGGGTACTGTAAACAGCTAGATGGAGATCCGATGAGCTATTGAAAATTATTCTAATACTGGACCGACAATTAACAGCCTTTCAAGATTGTTAAATCTCCTGATTTTGGATACTGTTCCGTTCAGCTTGAGAAGCTCTATGAATAATTTATACTAATTGTTGTATTTATTGTATCATTGAATACTTCAAGTACAAAGAAGACAGTGAAAAATATATAATTTTGAGTATACCGTACATTGCTGAATTGATCTACTTCACCTTGACAAGAATTGTACTGGAAAGTGTTAAAATTTTAAACGTAATTTAATTCAAATTTAATATGTTCACAAGGATTATTATATAAATTTAGGCCTACATAAAAAATGTTCTCATTTTTATATTGTATTTTTTGTAAATTTTAGATTTTCAACCCCGCGTTCTTATTTTATAGCAGCTAATGTAGGTCCGATAGCCGCTACTATAATAATATATGATATCTTTATTATATGCAACGTGCCACTAGCACACACCGCAACAGACATATATGATGACTAGCAAAGGAAAAATCGCTTCCCAGCTTATTAAATGTTCCAATAATGAACAAAGACGATCATCTATGCGTATTTCTGCCGACATCTGCATGCAGATGTTTTTTATTGCTCTATATGCAGGATGATTTTCTAAACGTCTGTATATGCCTTTCGTGGGTCAAGTGAAGAGGAGAGCTATTTATTGCTCCAACTTCACCCAAATCACTTCTTATGTTGTATGCAAATAAAATGCATTAATCAATCTATCTTTACGGTATCCTACTTTTTATATCATGCTTGTGTTAACTCTAGTTTATCAACAGTAGACTATACCGCAAGAGACACTAAAGGTTTGATCAAAGCATATCTGAAATTTGTTATTTTGGTTGAATGTTAATTTTGTCTGCTGATATCTGCTATGTGCGTTGACCAAAGACATCAGTCGGTATGTATACGTCTGTTAGGGTTGTATGGCAGAGAGGACCTGGAGTACTAACTCCGCCCTTAATAAAGGCAATCAATCAATCTTTCTGCATCTGTCTGTTGATGTGTGCTTAAAGGTGCGTACAGATTTACTCGCCGCGAACATGAGCAATTCACTTTTAATCAGCTGATGCCAAGCTTTTTATATCAGCTGTATCTTACATTTTCTTACAGTTAAAAATACAGATATAATCAGCTGATTAAAAGTGAATCGCTCATGTTCGCGGCGCGTATATCTGTACGCACCTTATAAGGATGACAACTTTGAAAGTAATTGGTCAACTTATTTGATACCTAACTTTATTGCAGAGTTTAGACACTGTGTATCTTTGTGAATATATAAAGCAACATCAGCTTGGGGCTACAGTGGCTACTAACATGCGACACAGAAACGCCGGCGCCCGACACGATGAGCGGCACCTTGAGGCCGAGGTACTTGACTATGGGAGGCGTGAAGACGGCCGACACAGCCTGGACTACGCCTAGTAGCACACATGACAGCGACGGTGACAACACCTCAGTGGCGCGCGCGAATATCTGCTGCGTGTAGAACTGCACTGCATTGATGCCTGAGAACTGCTGGATGAAGATGAGTGCGCATGTCAGGTAGAGAGCGCGCAGTCCGCCGCGCGACTCGCAAATGCCGCGCAGCGTCAGTTGGTTGGCTGAGCTGTCTAGCAGCGCCTAGAAAATATATTTTTTCAAATGAATAAAATATGTTTAAAATTAAATTTCTAGCTATGGAATACTTCAGCAGTTGATCAACTGCAATTTTTAACAATAATTCTTCCATCTAACATACATTTTTCCTATTGAAATTTTCTCTCGAATTTGATGGTATCAGATGATAGAGTAAAATTCAAATTGAATTATGTTCATTTCTCATGTTGCAGCTACAGTGCAATAAAAGTACATTCTCAATAATATGAAACTAAAATTACTAGACTTTCGTAACTGGGAAATTTTGATGCTTATCAAAAATTGGATTCTAGGATAACAGAGATAAGAACAGGGACTTTTGCTACTGCAAATATTAACCGAAGAGCTAAATAGCAGAAGGGAATCTGTTTAATGACATAACATTAACATTGTATAGAATCTGCACATTTAAAATAGCAGTTCAGTTTCCCCGTGAGTACATTCTACAGCATCAAAATTTCCCAGCTACGAAAGTCGAGTACCTAATTTAGTTTCCTAGTATTAAGAATTTTCTTTTATTGCACTGTAGCTGTAACATGAGAAATGAACATAATTCAATTTTAAATTTTACTTTCTCATCTGATACCAACAAATACGAGAGAAAATTCCAATATTAATTTATTCTATCCAATCCATTTTATCAATGTGATGCATTCAACATACAGCAGATGCAAATTAATGAGAAATTTAATTTGTTCAAATGTTTATGAATTTATGACATGATTAACCTATAGTAGGAAATTCTAAATTGATGCTGTCAACCACCTCGAAAAATATTGACAACTGGGTAAACAGCTAGAAGGAAATTCGATGAGAGCTACTATCCAACAGTAATACTAGCTACTAGCCGTCTTCTACAGTAATAAAAATTTAAAATTTTCTGAATTAACTCCTCTGGTGGTGCATGAAGAATAATAAGTACTGTAGTATCATTCCATTGAAATTTCATATTTTCTTTTTCAATATTCATTGGTCTATATACTTGCTTGTATTTCAATGAGCTCCTTCTCGATACAGTCCTCTGGTAGGCCACCCCTCAGCCACTGCAGGATTCTGATGGTCTCCTGTCGTTTGCCTTTGGCTAGCAAGTAGTGGGGTGACTCTGGCATCCACAGGAATATGAGCAGGAAGACGACAGGCATCACAATGCAGACGAATATCAGGTTGTGATAGGAGAGGTACGACCCAGCGGCGTAGGCTGTTAGGAAGCCGGCGGCAAGGAATAGTTCGTTCAAAGCACACAAGGCTTCGCGGTCTTCGTCCTACAAACAAAATAAAGTTCAGTTATTTGAAACCATCCGCACAGCATGCACATAATATAGGATTGTTGATTTTTGTTCTGGCACAAGCGATACTGTTTACCGATCACAGTCTGTCATTTCAGTATTCATATAGTAGCCCAGTCGATAAAGGTTTTTTCGATCCGAAAATTAAATAAAAGCTGAATCTCTCACCATCGATAGAACCCTCCCAGAGGGTCATTCTACCAAAAGTCCCAAGAAATCCCCCTGGAGCTTTCACCCCTAGCCACCCTCAAAGTTGAAAAATGCAGGTAATCACGGAAAATCAAATATCTCTGTAACCATTGATCGGAAAGAGTTCTATTATATGTCATTCGATTTGTTTAATAATGTACTACAATATCAGTTACATTCATTTTCCCAATAAAACTAACAGTTTTCTTGATAAACTAAAATATATGTAAAAATTTAGGGGGGTTGCAATTTGATTTTTTTGTTTTCTCCGATTAACTTCGAAGCAAGTGATTTAAAAGAAAAATGAGCCAAATAATTAATGTAGTCACTTCCATTGCGAATCCATTGATGTATATTGTTACGTATTTGCGATTTGATTTGACGCCGTGGAAG
This sequence comes from Nilaparvata lugens, assembly GCF_014356525.2. NCBI lineage: Eukaryota > Metazoa > Arthropoda > Insecta > Hemiptera > Delphacidae > Nilaparvata > Nilaparvata lugens. The sequence goes on from NC_052504.1 coordinate 57,482,702, forward strand.
GGGAAACAGCCGACGCGGTACAGCGCGGCTGACTCTCTTCGCCATAGTAAACAGTAAACAGGAAATCAATTATCTCTGTAACCATTAATCGGAAAAAAATCTATCATATGTCATTCGATTCGTTACATTATTGACTACAATATTAGACGTATTCATTTTCTCAATAAAACAAACAGTTTCCTTGATAAAATGATATATATATGAAAAAATTTTGGGGTTTTTCGATTTGATTTTTTTGTTTTCTCCGATTAACTTTGAAGCAGATGATTTTAAAGAAAAATGAGCCAAATAATTAATGTCGGCAATTCCATTGCAAATCTATTGATGTGTATCATTATGTATTTGTGATTCAATTTGACGCTGTGGGAGGGGAAGCAGCAGACGCGGCTGACTCCCTTCACCATAGTAAACAGTTTTCAGTAAACAGTAGGTAATAGTACAGCTTTCTACATTGCATCGTATTTACACTCTTGCGCTCGAAACAATCAATTTTGTCTATTGTTAAGACATGTTCTGAATCTAGATTTCCACTTTTCAATACTCTACAGATTATTATACTTGTCTTGATTTAACTACGCTGATGATAAAAATCAGGCTTTCGTTGTATGCTCACAGAATTTATCAATTTCAAGTGTGTCATCTCAATACGAGTCACACGTAGTATCACAATTTGATAACTCTAGTTTCAGATGTTGATGTTCTTCAATGAAGTTTGTAGATTATGACGTGTCCGACTTCTCCACCTTATCCTTATTTTGTGAAAAATGAAGATTCAAAATTTCTTTTCATAGCTTTTTTGTGTTTCTTCTTTTTATTTGATTACTTTTTATAATTTAAACAATAGTCTTGATAATGGAATGAGTATCATCGGATCGGGTGAACAAAGAAAATAAGAGGGTAGGTATTTAATAAAATTAAAGTAAAGATTTTAGAAAATAAAAGTAAAAGGTATTTGAAACAAATAGAAAAAATTCTAGTGATAATTCAACTTTTTCTAATAGGTACGAATTTCGAGGATCTCAATATGACTTTTTCCCAACCACAGGCAGAAATTCCAATGATCATCATAATAGTACCTACGGTAATTTAATGAAAATTCTTTGTATTGTTCAACGTAAGATAAGCTACATCCTTAAGGTAATCAACTTATTTGGGATTATCATGTTTATGAATGAAAGCGATACTGTGATAAGAGATTAGTCAAACTAAAATATAAACATTATATACAATGCACATCTCTGATCAACTCAAATTAAAAATGATAGTATCAAGCCGAAAATGAATAGAGCAACTGAATCAAAGTGACTATCCACTGTTCAATTTGCACTGTGATTTCCTTTTATACTTCCAAATGGATTAAATTGCTTGACTCTCCAATGTAACAATTATTGTAAAAAAAACAAATGGAATGTGAACGTCATCCAAATAGCATTTAAATTTGAATTTTCAGATCATGGAATTCATAACAAACTAATTCTTGAGAGAATAGTGATGAATGTTGCATGTAACATTGATACAAGCGATACAATGAAAAACATCTATTAATTTAATACTGGGCTTATCAAATTCATGTTACCGTACCTTCAAAGCTTTTAAAATATAAAACTAACATTCTCAATCTTCTCTACTGGAGTAAAACATCGATAGAAAATAAAGAAGAGCCCATCATAACCACAAAATACTTGTACTAAAATTCACTTGAACTAACTCACTTCAACCCTTCAATGATCACAATCAACTAGAATGCTGTGAAAACTATAATATTGATAATCAGATACCGTACATTTTTCAAATAGCTTCACCCAACTAAGTCTGTGAATGCCAAGTCATAAGAAATCATGTTTAATAGATTTAGTTTTAATGCTTCAGCATATAAATAAAAATTGGTCTATTCTTTTGGTGCCCGAAGCAAAACCAATATAAATCAACATTAATCGACATCAAGAATAGCTTCTACCAACCTTCTAATTCCAGTATGATTCTACTCATGCTTTACTTCCATTTATGAAGTTCTCATTGAGGCCCTTGTGTAATGAATGACAAGATGAGTGGAGTTGAAGCATTGATGTGATAACAAATAATAGAATATGATAAATCATCTTTCAATTCATCTAATACACGGTAGGCTACTTTGTACTTGATTCATGATTCTTTACGAATTTTCCATCTTCAATGGACTGTACATCTAGTTTTCAATAAATTGAATATTCAACTTTCTATCCTACTTGTTCAACTTGTGATTAAGAGGGTAGAATGTGAAACACTCTCATGATTTTCCTACTTCTTATAAATGCTTACTCTTCCTTAATTTGTATTTTTGCATGGCTTTCATCTTTAGAATCTACTGAATTTTCATACTGGACTGTTTAGATATGTAGATTCAACTAGTAAGAACGGAAGATAAGCTACTTTTACAGAGAGAATCATAGAAAGTTTCAACTCAACAAGCCCAATGTATAATTGTTATGCCTCAGCCGTCATATATATTTTGGCTCAACTGTAGGTATATTATCAACTTGGCTTGGAGAATATTAACTGTGGAAAACAGCAAACACTGCACGCTATATGATTTTTCAGGAAATTGCCACTATTATCACTATTGTAATCTATGATTTATCTCAGTATTTGACATTCATAACTTATGATGAATTGTAACATAGATTTATGATCGTATACATAAATATTTATCATATTATGTAATACCGTAGTATGAATATCTTATCGGTTGCAAACAATATCTTTGTCTGTCATAGAATGCATAATTAGAAGCACATATATAACAACGAAATGATGAGTTAATTATCACATTTCAATCAAAACATAGACATCAATAATGATGACTGTATTGTAATAGTGGCATTAAAATAATTAATTCACGTAAAAAATACTGATCTCCAGAACCAGCAATGAAAGCTGTATTACTGTAATCAACTTGGTTGAATCTCGAAAATTATAATATTTAGAATTTAGAGAATTAAAAGGTGGAAATTTAGTTTCAGCGCATGTCAAAACAATGGACGAAATTGATTGTTTCGAGCGCCATAGTGTAAATAAGATGCAACTGAGAAAGCAGTACTAGAGGTATATTACTGTTTACTATGGTGAAGAGAGTAAGCCGTGCCTTACCGCGTCGGCTGTTTCCCCTTCCACAGCGTCAAATCGAATCGCAAATACATAACAATACACACCAATGGATTGCAATGAAATTTGCGACATTAATTATTTGGCTCGTTTTTCGTTTAAATCATCTGCTTCAAAGTTAATCGGAGAAAACAAAAAAATCAAATCGAAAAACCCCTAAATTTTATCATATATATTATTTTATCAAGGAAACTGTTTGTTTTATTGAGAAAATGAATACGTCTAATATTGTAGTCAATAATGTAACGAATCGAATGACATATGATAGATTTTTTTCCGATTAATGGTTACAGAGATAATTGATTTCCTGTTTACTGTTTACTATGGCGAAGAGAGTCAGCCGCGCTGTACCGCGTCGGCTGTTTCCCCTTCCACGGCGTCAAATCAAATCGCAAATACGTAACAATATACATCAATGAATTCGCAATGGAAGTGACTACATTAATTATTTGGCTCATTTTTCTTTTAAATCACTTGCTTCGAAGTTAATCGGAGAAAACAAAAAAATCAAATCGCAACCCCCCTAAATTTTTACATATATATTAGTTTATCAAGAAAACTGTTAGTTTTATTGGGAGAATGAATGTGACTGATATTGTAGTCCATTATTTAACAAATCCAATGAGATATAATAGAACTCTTTCCGATCAATGGTTACAGAGATATTTGATTTTCCGTGATTACCTGCATTTTTCATGTTTTAGGGGGCTGGGGGTGAAAGCTCCAGGGGGATTTCTTGGGACTTTTGGTAGAATTACCCTCTGGGAGGGTTCTATCGATGGTGAGAAATTCAGCTTTTATTTAATTTTCGGACCTTCATTGACTGGGCTATAGTCCATAAAAACATTTCAAGCATTATTATTCCACTAGAGCTTTTCAAAGACAGTTAATTTTACAAACCCCTCTGGGATGTAAGTTTTTGAGTCATTACCGTATTTATTTATTTCATTTATTGGCAAACCCAAATCATTCTATCAATATACTATAAAATGATTGGAAGAAGACAACAGGCATAGCCCAAAACTGTCTACGGTACCTCCCTACTTTGGATGATTAAAATCGAAATTTATCAATTGGAGATAAATTGAGTAATATGTAGCCCAAGTTGAATGAAAAATAATTTTCTTATTTTATCAAAAATATATTAATAGTCTTCATAGAATTTACACATCCATCAAAAGGTATGGTATGATATGAAATACTACAAAAAATATTTAGGATACCTTGTAAAATTAATTATCTGCGCATTTTAAATAGCAGTAGGTCCCCGTAAGTCACTCTACAGTAGGCTATTGAACACTGCTAGATAGATTATATGATATAACGTCTACTATTATATAGTAAAATATGATATAGCTGTATACGATGGAAAAATTATCAGAAACTGCAGTTAATCAACTGCTGAAATATAATAATAATGAATTCAAATATCCAGTATGAAAGCTGTATACATAGAACTATAAGGACTTCTGTTAGGCCTTCTGCAAATATTGACCGAAGAACTAGGAAATAGGAAAAGAGAATTCGTTAAAATAATGAAATATTATAAAAAGAAAAACTGTGCCCAGACCGGGAGTTGAATCCGGTAACTCTCCGTTGCCAGAGGAGCGGCTTCAGTAAACATTAGCAGTAGGTAGCAGAAGTCTAGCTCCACACACATTGATTTTTGGATGTACGATTTTTTCGTCCTTATAAGTTTTATAAGATTGAAAATAACTTGACAAACATATGATGTGATCATCAAGTTTCATTCAATCTGATAGAATACAAGGACGGCAAGAAATCGTACATCCAAACATCGATATGAGTGTAACTGGTTGAAGTCTCTAGTTCTATTTATGAAGTATCATTGGATATTTGAATAAATTAATATACATGTATGATTTTATATAATAATGATTATAGGAACCTCAGTAATCTCGGCGATGTAGAGGGGCACAGCCATAAATATGAGGCCGACAGCGACGCCGGTGAGTAATCGGCCGAGGTAGAGCATCCAGACATGCTGCGCCGCCATGAGTACGGCCCATGCAACAAGTAGCAGAAGCATGTTGCAGAGCAGGCTGGACTTGCGACCGATGAGGTCTAGGAGGCGACCGGCCATCAGGGGTCCGACGCAGCCGCCGACAGCGATCAGCGAGCCAACCCACGATGACTGCTCCACGCTGACCAACAGCCACGACTCGGGCGCCATCAGGGGGGGCAGAGTCGGCGATGTCCACGCCAGGCAGCAGCCGCATGACGAGAACGCTATGTTCGCTGCCAACAATTCAATTAGGCTTGTAGATAATGACCATTCGTATGTCAGGAATAATTATGGGTTGACAATGCATGTCTACACTCAAAAATAGTTGAGCCACAAATTTATTAATTAACGATCCATCACAAAAAATGAGATGATTACAAACTAGGAACTCTAACTATCTTGTATCTGGTTTTGAAAAACTATTATTAATTTTTTGAAAAAATTGAATTGTACAATTTTTATTGTAAATGGAAGATAAATAATTGAACTTTAACCTCGTATCAAAAGCGTTATTCAACCTCTGTATTTGACCTCATACCTGTGCCTGGTCAATATTAGGGCAATAAGATCTCTAGCATCTTTTTACTGCCTCGCCGTGAATAATATAAGTTGGTAATTAGAATACCGTACCATATTACTGGTCCCTTGAAAATATATTATATAAGTATCCTACTGTATTTTTTTAGAAATTTTAACTATATTTACCTGTGAATGCTGCAATATAGAGATTTGTTTTGCGTCCTATTATTGGTGCCATTCGATGGTATATAGAATCTCTCAGATTTCACTAGTGTAATATATAGGTAACCAAATGACTCAGCACTGGAAAATCGTTTAATGATTTGTTTAAAGATGTGAACATTTCGTTTATTTGGGTCACTCCATGATCTGAAACAATGGTTTTAATTGTTAAATGTAGGCTATACAGTACCAATAATTTATTACTTTGATATTTATTATTTATAGATTTATATTTGAAAAGTTTGATATATTTATACCTGGATGATTGTACTTGATTACGGCTCAATGGTAAAGTGCTAACTATGAACTATTAAGCTATATGTAATACTTTATAATCTATAGGGGCATCATGCGATCAAACCCTAAAAAAACAAGCGAATGATATTATGAACGTTCTCTTTTATAGGACTACATCACCAAACTAAACACTATGAACGAACTAAACACTAAAGTAAATGCCCACATATTTTGTGGCTATAATAGAGTAAATATTGCTCGTTGCAAATACTCATTAAAAATGCAACATGTTTCTAATTGATAAAAATTCCAATCGTTTTTCAGATTATGTTCAAAATTGGCTATAAAATTAAGAAAGTAATACTGAACAAGCCGGCCGGTTTATTTTTCTATTATAGCAAACTGTTTCAAACTCATGCTTGATTGATAATTTCAAATAATTCTTCATGAGCATTACTGTTTTAATTGAGCATGCTGTCTTAATCCCTTTATGAAGGTAATAGTAAAATAATGAATATCATCCCGACATTTTGACGGATTGCGGAATTTAGCCTACAAATGTGCAAACTCGAGATAAAACTCTATGATAGGTATGCGTCAATTTTATTGCAAAGCATTAATATTGGTGACAATATATCGTTTAAATCTTACCTCAATCTATAAATATTGGATGTGATTGTAATGCAATGTCGCACTTATCAACGAAACATATTGTCAATCGATGGCAGCAAGAGCATTATTGATAAGAGTGATAAGAGCAGTGCGTTGCTCCATTAAAAGACAGAAAGGACCGGCGTATGGAAGAGGCAGTGTTGCCAATTTTAGAAAATCAGGGTGACCTTTTTTAGGATGCGAACTTATACTCTACGATCCAAGGTGAATTTTTCAAGGACTCATTTTCTATGTCGATAAAATTGGCTTGCAATTTTGTTGATATTCTCAACTAGTATACAAATGAAATTACGGTATTGAAAATAAAATAAAGGTATAGATATGGTACTGCTGTACTATTTTTTCAATCTAATGAAGATGAATTTATCTTCAACTAGGCCTACTCTATTTACGATTAATACGGTACCTAACATATTATATTCGTATATAGGCTACAGCAGGCTTTGAACTGATAACATGAGTATCAATTAAATTAGAGTATTAATTTAGAGGTACCTAGAGTAACATTTTGGAGTAGGTTTCAAAGATAGTTGAAAAAAATGTTAAAAGTTTTAGCAACTTTTTAAATTTTAGAAATCTAGAAGTTTTGGGGTTTGCATGTTTTTCTTCATTTCACCTACTTATATGAATTTTTCTTACACAATTTAATAAGAGAAAATATAATCCGTGTATATTATGATATACTGATGTGAATAATAAGTTAATAGGTTGTATTACAGAATATGGAACAATAATAATTGCTAGTTAATAGCCACGAAGAATTCACGTTTACAAAAATTCAGTTGTGTAGATGATCGAGTTTCTTCATGAATTTCCAATTAACTTATATGTTGCATAAAAAATCTATCGCAGGATACATTCAAATCCAGATGTTATTCAGTACCTATATTAGCAGCCTACTACTTATATCCAAGCTATCAATAAGAAATATTTTTCAGATTGTAATATTGCACCTAATACTGATTGATAATTTTCTTGGAGTTTCCAGTTTTTTTAAAAAACTGAAATGTGTGAGAGTTTATTCTGTTATTGATTCATCACAGCCATATTAATATATCCTCATCTAGTTGAAACAAATGCATTTTTGTAGGATTTACTAATTTAAGCCTCGATGTATAAAGTTTTCAATTTTAGATCTTTAAGCAACTCCTAGGGATTATCATAATTGTGATACTCTAATAATGTTTCACTGAATATTATCTCTTTCTTCAATTTTCTTATTCATCAGAAGTTTGAAATTATAAATAATCTGGAAAAGAGGGTAAATGAATAAGTAATAGAATTTTTATAAATGTTACGTTTTCTTTTGAAAATCACTTGCCGCTTGTAGAATGTTGATGATTGAGGCCTACAAAAATAATCAATACTAATGCCTACGCAACTCACAGGGAGTTTTCCGGATCGGTAAGGAATTTCGTTGTCTCGATTTGGTTTGGCAATACTGTACTGTGCGAATGAACAGCTGATTTCTTTGACTGGACTCGGGACTCAGGACTCACTGCAGTATTGATTGTCCCAGGCCCAGGCCCGCACGCATGTTCATCTGAGAACACATGCGTCATACAAGCCTAGGCCTGGGTCTGCCGTTTGACTTTATCGTGAATATTTATGAAGCACTTTGGGACACTTCTAGTAATGGTTGGTTGATTGCAATTTACATGGGATATCCGTCTAGCCAAGGGGCTCCGCCCCATGGACCCCCGCCCGGCTGCATCATTCAGAAATAAAATCTCGCTACGCTTGTCTGCATTTTTCATCTGACCTTTCTTCCTTTCTTCCTGACTCGATTCAATAACCAGATTTCTTTGAATTATGTGGTGCAGGGTTGTAAAAATCTTTATTTTTATCAAAATTGAAAAATATTCAGTTATTTCTCAATTCGAGACTTTGTTAGGATATTATGAGAATAATTCTCATAATTACATACAAAATGTAATGTGAATAATGTGAAATGTGAATAAATCTCATAATTAAATATAATAATTATTATTCTATTTCAGTCTAATAGTTCTTTGAAATTTGAAACAGGAATGATATGGAGGACTTAACAAACATGCATATATCTAACTCTCTCAATTATGAATTTCCTTGAGAAATAAAAGAAAATGCTTTGGAAACTCAATGAAAAACTTGAGAAAAGAAAACCTCTAAAAACGCTATGGTACGCTTGGAAAACGCTGGTAAAAGTGCCTTTATTGGGCATATCTTTGGCGAAATTTTTAGGTCCTCTCTAGACAAAATTTCTAGACCCTAGTTGAACTTCTTTACCAAGTTGGAACATTTCTCTCAATCGATTACATTCAAGTATGTGAGAAAACGCTAAGGAACGCAAGGAATAGTACGCAGTAAAACCGCCTATCTTGGGTGTAATTCTGAAGTCCTGTTAAGAATAAATATCTATTCCCTTGCTGAACTTCTGTATGAAATTTGAACATAATCTGTGTCAATTAGTTCTTGAAAAGGCCTAGAAAACACAGGAAGAACCGCGGAACTCAGGAGTCTTCTCTTCTCTATATCTATAAAAGGCTAAGCCCCGACAGACTGAAATCACACCACAGCCCAAACTACTGAGCCTACAAACTTGAAATTTTGCACAATAATTGTTTATGGTTGCCTCAAAACATCCACTAAGAAAGGATTTTCAGAAATTCGCCCCCCTGAGGGAGCTGGGGCCCCCCAAAAATTTTGTACTTTTTAACCGCTCATTGCACAGCAAAGTCATGAGGAACTTTTTTGTTCAGCTACGAAAAAAAATTAGATCTATGCAGAAAAATTTCGATCAGGAGCACAGGGGGGTTCAGGAGAGGGCATTTTTCGAAAATTTTGATGTAAAATCTCACTACAGCTCAAACTAATATTGTCCTACAGACTTACAAATTTGCACAAATATTCTTCAAACATGTTAGACGCGTACTAAGAACGGATTTTGAGATATTTTGTCTCTAAGGGTTTCAAAGGATGAAAAAGGATTAAGCTTATGAACATTGTAAAGGTGCGTACAGACTTTCGCTCTGCTCCGCAATCGAACGTCACTCGAGCAGATCGATTGATGATCGACCGGGGAGCAAGCGTGGAACGCGAGAAGAGCTAACATCTCCCGTAACGTTCATGATCGGAGCGATTGCGGAGCGATAGCGGAGTGTTTGCGGAGCGTGCGTGAAGCGACAGCGAAGCGAGTGCGGAGCGTGCGCGGAGCGTGTTGGAGGCGCATATACCTGTATGCACCTTAAGGTGAACGCCATATGGAACTGAAATAATTTATTGATTGACATGAGATATTCTAACATATGGTTTAATCATTGGATATAACAAAATTCAAATCCAAATTCAAATTCAAATTCATTTATTTGCCATAAAATAATACAGACTGATAAAATAAATATTTTAACTTACAAAATGGCACTACCGGCAAAGAAAACTTGTGCGCCGGCAGTGAGTTTGAGCAACTAAAATCATACGATAGAAATTCAAAAAAGAACATCTGCTCTATTATTGCTTTTTACCTGATTCCACTTAACCTCAATATAATATTGTTCTGATGATTGATAAATATGTTATTATAATATTATTATTATTATTATTATTATTATTATTATTATTATTATTATTATTATTATTAATATAATAATAGTATTGTTTTGGTAATCAATATTTTTTTTCACAGACTCTGTATAATAATATGGCGAATGTGAAACAGCTGCATCAAAGAAATTATCTCAAAAACATATGTTTAGGAAAACCATAGTTTTGAACTTCGTTTTCCTGATGCCTTGTATAGTCCTACATGTGGCATGGATTATTAATTTTCCAGCTAGAACAGTTTTTTGAGACTGCTAAATAAACGTCTACAGTTTTATCAATGCTGTATCGGCAATATGAAAATGCATGCAGTTAATATGTCTTCAAATAAAGTATTCACATGAATTAATTATTCTCTACCATTTTTATTCAATTACAATTTCAAAATGATTCGAGCCATGATAGAATGATTGACTCACTGTACAGTCAGTCGAAAATTTTAATATTGAAATGAGTGGTATTTTGGCAAGCTGAACAAAAAAATAAGATCCTATGCACCTTTTCGATATTTCCTCGAATGAAAAATGAGTTTTGTGGGTTGTCAAAACTCCCCCTGAAAGAGAAACTATTCAACTTATTCTATCTTTTGGTAAAATAACAATGATTTCTGCATTGAATAACATGTTTCATGCCAACAAGAATCGAACTCTTTGTGAATTTGGATATGACCTACACTTTAGATTTATAATATTTTAATTATTAATTTAATTCATGGTAATTGAAGAACTTTTTTCAGTCAGTTTATGATAAGTTGATGAAATTGATTATCAATAAAGAAGACAAATGATTATATTTGTACCTACAATCAGTACCTACAGAATTAGTTGAATTAATTTTCTATGTACTGAGTTCTTGGTCAACAATATTTTAATATTGTAACATTCATTATTCTTTTCAGGAGTTATTTCATTTGAATTGGAAAATATTTATAAGCTCCTATCAATTTATCATTCATAACAATGAACTGCTCAAAACATGAATTTAATCAAATAAAGAATGGCCCATACTTCTGTATTCATGTTCGCATGTTTTCCACGTGTGATGGATAGCCAAAATATTGTAGAGCGAGCTGCACGGCGATGATTGGCTGAAAAGTTCAGCGTTCGGAGTGTGGTCAGGCGAACAGTTAGAACAGAGGCAAGCGGCACGGCGAACGGTTCGGAGTACGGTACGGCGAATGATTCACAGCTGATTTTTAACATTATGAAACATAATATGCTCATGTTCACTGAAAGGCAAGATGTATGGAGGAATGCACAGTTTGATGCGTGGTTCGGGGTTCGGTTCGACATGTGTGGACGCACCTTTAGATGTTACAGGACATTTTTAAAGATCACAGGACAAAGCAACATAATAATCTATACTATAATAAAGGAAAGAACTGGCTTATATACGTACGGGATTGGAAAAATCCACACATTATCACATCTCAACTACTGGACTGATTAACTTGAAATTTTGTATAGCCTATAGATTCTTAATTAACCGAAGATGGTTGTAGGCCTATTTTCGATTCTTCTTCTTCTTCTTCTTCTCAATATGAACTTCCTATGTGCTTAGTTAGTTTTGCAGCAGTTTGTATTTTTAGTTATAGTTGAATGCAGCTTGCTGGGAATTGAATGGTATATCTCCTTGCTGCTGATTTTCCCGTGCATATTCTAAATTCACAGCATATCGAGTTCCACGACCCAAGTTTGGACGTCGTTCGTACCGCGGCATTATTATTAGAATTAAAGTTTTGTGAATCATTAGAAAGAAAATAGAAAAATCTGGTGTGGCGCACTCAGACAACTTTCCTTGCCGTTATGAGAATTGATCACCTGACGCTAGTGTTCACGCGCATCTCAAGTCTACTTATAAACAAAGATTTGAGCCAGCTGGTGACAGGACAATAACGCTGGAGACATACGAGGTCTGCTATCTCTTCATAGTAGTGAATCATTTAAAAGAATCAACAGTTGCCAACAGTTTGCAATTAGATAATCACATTTTTTCGAATTTCGAGCTTATTTTGAATTTTAGGTAAAATGTTACTAAACATTAATTGTAAAGATTTTCATGCTGAATCTTTTCCATTTGGAATTTTTTGTTTAAATTGTATCTGAAGCCTGATAACTGGGAATCTAAAATCAAACTATGCATAGATGGGGCGGAGCTCCTGAAATTTTTACAGATATGGGACTTGTGGCAGTTTATATAGCTTATCAATGACTATTTTAGGTATAAATTTGAAAAACCCTGTTCTTGACAACATTTTCACTATTTTAGCCGCCATCTTGAATCGCATTTGATCGAAATTGTTCGTGTCGGATCCTTAAGGTGCGTACAGATATACGCGCCACGGACATGAGCAATTCACTTTTAATCAGCTGACTATATCTGTATTTTTACAGAAACGGTGAGATACAGATATAAAAAGCTTGGCATCAGCTGATTAAAAGTGAATTGCTCATGTTCGCGGCGCGTAAATCTGTACGCACCTTAATAGTGTAAGGACATTGAGTTTCAAATTTCAAGTCATTCCGTTGATTTGACACACACACACACACACACACACACACACAGTCCAATACCCAAAAACCACTTTTTTGGACTCAGGGGACCTTAAAACGTATAGAAATTCAGAAATTTAATTTTTTTCGAAAAGCAATACATACTTTCCTTACCTATGGTAATAGGGCAAGGAAAGTAAAAATCTGGTGTGGCGCACTAACACAACTTTCCTTGCCGTTATGAAAATTGATCACCTGACGGCTGTTGGATGATGCAATGATTATAACAGCTGATTTTTATTTCTGTGGCCGGCTCACAAATCTTCTTCAATAAGGATTACATGCAAACTTTGAAGAGCCGTAGGAAAGAGTCCTGAAGTCGGATCATAAATTAATGTGATAGGCCATAAACCTGCTCCTGAACATGACAAACACAACTAAAAATCATTAAATTCGGTGCACAGATAAAAAAGTTATTGAATGTCAAAATTGAGGATCGTGTTTACTGGGAACCCATAGTTTAAAAAAAAAGCCACAAATATTTAAATTTTGAGCAAAATTTTTTCTCACACAATGTGGTCTACAAACTCGGAAGGTTGAGAAAATTACAAAAATTAAGTAGCAAAAATAACATCGCGTAGGTGGAGTCCTCCCGATTGAATACATGTTTCCAGGCGTTCCCTGAAGTTACACGCATCGCATCTCGTAACATTGCTCGTGGAATGGCTTGGATTTCTCTTCGAATGGCTTCCTTCAACTTTTGCAATGTGCGTGGTTTTTCAGCGTAAACACGCGATTTCAAGAAACCCTAAAAACCACGCACATTTTAATTTGTAATTTTGAAGCTTTTTCAAAAGTTCCGAGTTTGTAGAACACATTGTGTGGAAAAAATAAAGTACGGTTCCCAGTAAACGACCTTTATAATATATAGACGAGAAATCGAAAAAATTATAACTCTTGAACTAGAGAGAGCTCAAAACGTGAAAATCTGCATAAGGGTAGAGTACTATGAGCAGCTGCTTCCAGCAATAATTAACGTTTTGAGCCATTACAGTTTTCGAGAAACTCCCACTCCTAGTATACTTAATATAGCCTACTATATGGGAAATCGAAAAAAATATATAACTCCTGAACTAGAGGGGCTTAAAACGTGAAAACCTGCATAAGGGTAGAGTACTATGAGAAGTGACAAAGTCGTCACTCCGTCTCCGTTCGACCTTTATCTACCTGTTATCCTCCACCACAGATGGCAAGTCCGAATGAAATCTCTGCTGTTCTCAGCTACAGTATTAATAATACCGAACATCCTATTGCGTAAGCCTCACGTTCTCTTACATCTTGTGCCTAACCTTTATGAAGGTAATAAAATAAAAATAATTTTGAAGAAAATTATTTAGAATTTTAAAGTAGGCCGGCACATCTAGAAAATGAATCTGAGTCTATACTATTTCAATTCATGCAGGCGAACGGGTTAGAGTCAGAAAAACTACAATAAGTTTTTGCCATGCCTGATTTAATCGCCGTTAACTATTTTAATACTACAATATTTTAAAACGAACAAAATATCAACAATACTGACATGAAAGAGAATAAGAATCATATTAAATTTAACACGTTACATTACCTTTATCTTTACTATCCTTACGTTAGATATTAATACGTCACCAAACCAAATAATATCAGTTGCAAATATTAATAATTGATATTAATAAATCATTTCAGAACAAAACTCAAAACAGAAAAACCCAAAGAGCCCAAATTTCGTCGATAATCCCCATACACCAATTTAAAACCCGCACTTTGATTGACATTTTTGTATGACCCTTTGTTTCACTGAACTGCACTTTGTTGATGGTTTTCGTCGTGTTTCCTTTCGATATGTTATTTCGGCATTTTTTTAAGAGTTGAGTTGATGATGTCGGGAAGTCATCTTGCGATGCGGAACCTCCGTCTCCCGAAACGGCCTTACGTCAATTCTGGTCAGGTATCATCCTCGGGACCTCTTAGGACATGCCTTGCTCGTGGAGTCCATGATGGTATGAAGTTGCGTCTTAAAGCTGAATTTTGAAGGGGTGGAACATGAAGTTGGTTTGGGGTCACACATGAACCGCTGTAAATAAATGTATTACAGCATTAATCTCTTAACTCTTTCTACAATTCATCAAAAGCTAAAAAAGGAGTTTATTATGTTATTTAATTTAGATTTTATCTTGACGTTCTGATTTCATTCCCAGAATTTAACAGATTGAATTAAAACAAATTTACTTGCCAGAGTGTCATTAATATACAATGCAACATTTATGAAAACACCCGTAATAAATTAATATAATGCTTTTAGAAAATGAATACTTCATTAATTATGATGTCAACTTTTATATAAATTGATATAATACTCTTAGAAAAGGAATAATTCAGATTGAAATGATGTTAACTTATATGATATTTTTCGTTTGGTTTGCGAAATCAAATATAATTTTTCATATAGTGGCTCGACTAGTATTGTTGGAAACTTGTGCGCTAGCCAACATTTATTTTATTTATTTATGAACTATAGGACGCAATACAAGTGTAAACAACGGGCATTCGCCCAAAACTGCTCAGAACCTTAATTTAAAATGAACTGTCCAGAGCTTATGATTTGATTTACCTACAAATACAAGTCCAAAAACGAGTATAAACTAGAATTATGAATTTATCACAAAACAAAACAAGAAACTTTTAACGCAATGAAAGAAAAAATATTGAAAATTTCACTTTAAGCTAACAATAATGTTTGCCCAATAAGATTCATCTTGTAGATAGTTTTTACCTTTAATTAAATAAAATTAGTAGACGCATAGAAAATAATTTAAATTTTATTACAATTTGAGCATTCATGTATCAGGCTCAAATCAGGAATTAACTCATGTATGGTAACATTCATTAATATTAATTTCATGGAAAAGAAAAACCTTCTTCATCATCTATTAAGATTTCTATCATAAAAATTTACTAATTCTTACTAAAAAGCCTTAATGCCATAAATTCAAATTTTCAAATTCAAATTTTATTCATTCAAACTCACAATATTCACATTCAGAATCAATAAGAAAAACAAAACACTCAGCTCAGTAAGATAAAAAATAATTAATGGAAGATTAATAAAATAAATACTGGTATGTTTTATTAGATATACGGTAAATTTGTGAATCGGAATAAAAAATACTACCTGCTGGAAGTATACAATACTCCACGTTTGCAAGCAGGAATGAATATCACTTCAACTAATTTTAAATGCATGAATAAAAGGAGAAAGAAAAAGAAAAGACTAGCAACCATTCACTCTCACATTCACACACCTTGCACACTTTCCAAAAACAGCTCATCTTACTAATGCTTATTGCCAGCCACCAAAATTACATTTTAACTACGAAATAACATTGAATAAGGATTCTAAATGGTCAGGCATAAGACCTCTGAGCCATCTAAGAATTCTTTTTTTGAAAACAAGTTGATTTTGAAGCCTCTTGATTTCAATTGGGATGTTATTAAAAACTTGGGGCCAAGAAATACAAACGATTTCTGGAAACAAGTGGTATACGATTTGGGAAGTCTCAGTAAATCAGCTGTCACTCTCCTAGTTTGATAGCTGGGAACATCCCTGAGCAACGTATGACCACCGTTTCCAGACATTACAAAGAACATATACAGGACCTTAAACACATACATATATCTAAGAGGCAAACATCCAAGGCACTGAAATAGAGGAAAAGAATGTTCATATCTACCCTTTCTATTTATAACACGGACTATCGATTTCTGCACCGTTATCAATGGCTTCAAGTGACAAATATAGGTGGAGCCCCAACAATTAATACCATAACTTATTTTTGGATCAACAAATGCAAAATATAACTGCCTAAGAACATTTAAAGGGAGAAATTTATTCAAGAAATAGAATTTTCGCAGGACGAGTAACAGATAGTTTTTTATGATAGATATATGCTGAGACCAGTTAAGCTTTTCATCAACAATCACACCTAAATATTCAATGGCATTGGTCTGACCAACGACCTCACAGTCACAGTCATTCCGATCACAGGCACCATGAAACTTCAGTGCAGAAGGCAGTGTCCATGGTGTTGTTAATGTGAACAATATATATTTTGTTTTTGTAAGATTGAGCTGTATTCTATTGTGCCTGAACCAAAGCAATAGCTTATCCAAATCATCCTGCATCATTCTCTCTAAGTTGGGGCCATCCAGTCCACAATATGCCAAGGCAGTGTCATCTGCAAAGGACACAGGCATACCATTGAACTCACACGAATAGAGATCATTTATAAAGATGAGAAACAAGATTGGTCCAAGGACGGAACCCTGTGGTACACCACAGTCCACTCCCTGAACCTCACTCTTCACTCTCCCAATAGATACATATTGCTGCCTGTCCTTCAAATATGAAGAGAACCAATCCAGAACCATGCCCCTGATACCAGCCTTAGATAATTTATTCAACAAGATTGAATGGTTAACCGTGTCAAATGCCTTTCTGATGTCCAAAAACAGTCCTGCAACACAGCGCGCTGGCCTGAAGTTGAAGCCACAGAAAACAACCGACATGAATCTTTCAAGAGCCATTTCAGTATTCATGCGTTCACGAAAGCCAAACTGTTTATTATAGAAAAAGTTATATGAGTTGAGGAAATTGAGAAGTCTTCTTTTCACTATCTTTTCCAATATCTTTGAGAAGACAGACAGCAGAGATATAGGTCTATAATTGTTCGACTTAAATCTAGAACCGGATTTGTAGATTGGCACCACTCTTGCTAGCTTCATCCCAGAAGGAAATATTCCTGTAGATAGACTGCAATTGAAAATATCAACTAGAATGGGAACAATGGTCAGAGCAACCTCCTTCAAAATTCTAGAAGATATAAGATCATCTCCAGAAGAAGTACCATTTTTTAATAGTTTTATGTAAATTAACAGTTCATCATAGGTGACAGCTTCAAAAAACATAGACGCTTGATGGTTTCTTTCCTTGAAGGTGTTATGATTATCTTCCATTACTAATAAAAACAAAAGGACTATTCTCAATGAAAATTATTAACTTGAACAATAACAGTCTTTGTTGATACAATACTCTGATGGAAGTTTCAAATAATTAAATTCCCTAAATTATATTTTAACCTTATTTTATGTACCTTAGCGGTTATTTGAAGAAACAATTATTCGTACATGATGAAGAAACACAATTAAACTTTTCAGGACATGGCACTACTAGAAAATTTAAACTTTAATAAAAATAAAACTAGCCTAGCTCCTACATCAACTAATGATATAAACTTGCCCAAAAAGGGCGAAACATAAGGACTACATCTTTACTCTCGCAGTGCTCCTAGCAAAGTGTCCTCTGAAACATAATCTGGTCTCTCAGCTGGGGAATCGCCCCACTACTGAATCTAGAAACAGGTCTCCTATTAGGCGAAGGGAATCAATTTAAACAATCGTCGCGTGGCTTCTAGAGCCTTAGGACCAAATAGTAACTGCAAAATCGGTAGTTTGTTATAATTTCAATATCTTGCTGTTTTCCAACTTATCGCACTCTATGTCGCGACAGGAAGGCTAAGTTTTAGAGATAATTCCATAATCTACATTCCTCGATGACTCGGAGCCACAATTTTTAAATATCTCTCCCGGGAAACTCGAAGTCATGGCCGTTCATAATAGAGAGAGAAAATAATTTATTTCGCTAACTCACTTACAATAATGGCTCTAGTCTATTGCGTATTAAATTTACTATTATAGCTTGGGAAAAGGCCTGAATTAAAAATAGTGCTCGGCACAATCTTCAGAGCAAAACTACAGTCTCTTAGACAGAGAAGTACTACTCGATATTGTGTTTGGTGTGTGTAGCACATTTCCACAACTATCTGTATGGAAACATTTCTTTCTCATAACAGACAATAAACCAGAATATTTCACCCTCATAAATCTCTCCCACATACATGACTTCCGCCAGACTCCGCAAGCTACGATTCGTTCTTGACCGGGTTCAACTACTCTGTTCAGTTCAAAAAGGGGAAAGAAAATTAAAACATAGACTGCATGTCGCGCGCCCCTATACCACACATGTCTTCAGTGGAGCAATCGAGTTAAAGAAAGGAGACGGGGCCGCGCTACCTGTACACTGGGTCATTGTTCCAAAAAGGTTCTTCCTCCAAATTTCGACTATCACACTATTGTCCTCTGAATCCGCTTCATTACCATCATTAGTGGCCGGACGAGTCGCCCTGTCTGCTTTCTTGAAGGCAGTTTTAGCTGGTAGGGCCTCATCTATTACTTTCCATCCTACCTGTTCAGCTGATCATATGCGTATTATATTCATTTCTATGAATATAATTATCAAATAATCCAATATATGCATAGTATGATAATTATAGCATCAGCTTATGGAAAGCGTACGGCGTGTGTTCGTGACACAAGTCTGTACACAGCTTGATGAATATTATAACATATAACGCATTGCAAAATTTAAAAAAAATTATAAACAAAAACTGTAAATCATATTTCATTATTATAAGGTTCCTCCTATAACCTACACTACACTCTCTTGCTCTTGACTTCCGCTATCCATTCAATCAACTAAGAACTATTCATGATCTATGTTGCCCTAGAAGTTTGAAATTGAACCGGATGTCCAAAAATACATTTCTTGACGATGGATTTTCCCAATCAATTTTCTCACCCTGAACTTCCCCCTTCTCCGGGGATGTCATTCCAGTACATTTCAGTAACAATCACTTGCAGTTTGCAGCTCATCCAAGCAAGTTGACAGATCTTGAAACTAGCCTACTGTCTCGAACAGTGTCTTACAGTTTACCCGTCCTACATGGAGTATACTCGAAGTCTCACTGAGTTTCGAGAACACATATCAAAGACTGGTATGAAACGTTTTTTAATACCACTGCAACCAATTTGTACTTTGATATGTGTGTGTTTGTGTACTGTAATGTATATGTAATGTATTTAGTCTCATCATGTACACTGAATATAATAGGACGTAAGGATAAGTATAAAAGGATGTAAAATAAAAAATAATACGTTCTTAGTTTGACTAAATTTGTACTTATAATCGATAATAATGTGTGTGTTTATTCAATCAATGTAAGCTACTACTGGTTTACAGCTGAAAATGCCTGTAATCAGACTTGCCACCAATTTATTCCTCGGAGTGGAATCCTTAACAATAGACCACGAAAATGTCGAAACTCATTAACAATAGACGACCACTGAAGGGTCACTAGAACTTCTACCTGTTCATCCATTGCTTTCGGCGGCCCCGTCTCCTTTCTGTTACCGGTACCCTATTTTATTCTAGAGATGTTAAAAGGGTACAGTGGAGGATACATTTTTTATTTATAGACAAATAGAAAGAGAGCGAGTGAGAGAGATAAAAATAGGGAGGGTAAGAGAGACAGATAAATTGAGGAAAATAAACAGAGAGAGAGAGAGTGAGATTGATTGATTGATTGAGTACTTTATTTATGTAGATTACAATATATAGGCTACTGGCTTATACACTTATATACAATAGCTTACAATACAGCAAAATTATAGATGAATTTACATAATATAGACTAAGAAAATAATTATTGAACTGTATATGATATGAAAAAGCCATTTGTAATATAATAACTACAGATAATTATATTATTGTTATGCATCTACATAAATTGGCGGAGCTTTGGACATATTAATGTCCATTCTTCGGAAAGAATATTGAAAATATCCTTCCCACTAACTCTCTACCAAAACGTTAATTTCATTGATAAAAGCTAAGGATTCATTTATGAATGGAAATATTGT
This sequence comes from Nilaparvata lugens, assembly GCF_014356525.2. NCBI lineage: Eukaryota > Metazoa > Arthropoda > Insecta > Hemiptera > Delphacidae > Nilaparvata > Nilaparvata lugens. The sequence continues at coordinate 57,503,441 of NC_052504.1, forward strand.
AGAGATAAGAGATAGAGAGAGAAAGAGAGAGAGGGTGTGAGTGTGTGAGAGAGTGTGTAAGCGCAGGTAGCAATGGAAGAATTGTATTACAATGTATATGTAATATGTATCACTATATTATTATGTATGAGCGGGAGAGAGTTAATAGTTCTGTCTCACGATTTTTTGCACTTCCTCACACTCACACACACTTTCTTTCCCACAATAATGATTATATCTAGATTATCTAGATATTATCTACCTCTCGAGAGACCGCGTCAAACTGGGCTGGCGACAAAGTGGGTCGACGATAAACTGGTTTTCCAGCCCAGTTTGTCGTTGCATGCACCACTAAACTGGCAGTCTAAGGAATGCAGCCCAGTTTGATGGCGTGTAACTTTGTCATTTAGTGACAAAATCTCAGGAGTGCCAGTTTGTCGTTGCATGCACTGCCAAACTGGCACTCTAAGGAATGCATCCCAGTTTGACGGCGTGTAACTTTGTCATTTAGTGACAAAATCTCAGGAGTGCCAGTTTGTCGTTGCATGCACCGCCAAACTGGCACTCTCAAGATTTTGTGTCTACTATCGATCAGAGAGATACTATTCTCCAAACTCTAGTTTGTGTCTACTATCTATTATCAGATTAGATTAGAATAGATTTCTTTATTTATGTATGTTACAATAATTACTTGCTTATGCACTAATTTACATTAAATGACAGTAATGCTAATTATTCAACGAATTTTACAAGTATAAAAAATTGATCAATGATAATAAAGATTAAATGCAATTAAAATAATGATGATATAAAATTGTAATGTAACTTCATAAATCGGCAGTGTTTCAACAAATAATTGTCGGTTCTCTAAGAAGCATATAAAAAAATCTGGTGTGGCGCACTCACATAACTTTCCTTGCCATTATGAAAATTGATCACCTGACGCTAGTGTTCCCGCGCATCTCAAGTCTACTATTTAAAGATTTGAGCCAGCTGGTGACAGGGCAATAATGCTGGAGACACATGAGGTCTGCTATCTCTTCATAGTGAATCATTCAATAGAATCAACAGTTGCCAACAGTTTGCAATTGGCTAATCACATTTTCAGTGATTAATTGTGATCATCTCAATTCAGTTATTGGTAGAAACCAAACTATTCAAGTTACATTTTTCTATATTAACTTACATTGAAAACTTATCCATATTCATTATTGTATTTTTATATCTCCATCATCAGTAAACATTTTGTTGTTTGTTAACTATTCTAAGCCTATGACAAAAAGGCAAAATAAAATAAGTCATTGTTTCTGTACAACTTTGTCTTTATTTAGAAAAATCATTATCACAAGTATCAACTTAGAACTATTATATTTTTTAGATTTTTAATTACAATTCTTTTCAAACATTCTAGCTTCCAGATTCAATTACAATGTGTATAATAGTTGTAATTTCAATTTGGCACTTTGTTGGGTCTGTGGTGCAAGAACTAGACAAGTGTTAGTTCTTTTTTCAAATTCTGTTTCTCACACCATACAGTCCACTCAAGTTAGGCTGGCTTTACAACCCAACCTGCCACGAGACTCATCAGCATTATTTCAAAAAAACTGGAAGAATAGGTAAAGAATAAAATCGGGTGATAGCAATATTTTTACTAAAATTATTACAGACAGATGATTTTCTACAATGTTATTTTTCTCATATTTGTTTGATAAATTTCATATTAATAATCTCAAATTAATGTCAGTTGCACAGAAGCCGGCTAAATTTTAACCGTGATTAATTTCACGAGAACCAATCAGAGAAGGCATTTTTTTATAAGACGGTTTGTCTGATTGGCTCTCCAGGAATTGATCACGATTAAAATTTAACTGGCTTTTGGCACTTAGTCATGATTTAACAATGAAACAGACAATCCTTTTTCATGCATTGTTATGATTGAATGGAATTCAGTTTACTCAGTGGATAAGTTATTATTTAAAGGTATTTTATATTGTATTGATTCAAAATTATTACAAAATTGTGTTTGTAAAAGATCTTGATTTAATAAAAGCATTATTATTGTTATTGAATGGCTATTTTTTATCACGGCTAAGTAGGCTATTTGCTAAAATCTGGTTGAATTGATTATAAATGTGTAGGTATTACCAGAGAAAACTCCTATAATTAGCCAATCAAACATTGTAAGTTTACAGTTTAACAGTTACCTGTTGTAAACTCTATTCAAGGTAATAAATGTAATATTTGAGGTTTCACATTGGAATCATACAACTTTAAAATATTGGAATGATAAATTATATTTTCAAATTGATATAAAATAATGTTTGAAGAGTGAAATGCCATAACATTGTGCACTCATGCATTCATGCTTCAAATGACGAATCTTTTAGTACTACAACTCACGGTATTTAGATGAAAATATAAATCTTCTTCTATATACCGTGCTTATACAAAGCGCGTGCGCCGTTGCTGCATTCTGGGCGATTACCTTGAATAGAGTTTACAACAGGTAACTGTTAAACTGTAAACTTACAATGTTTGATTGGCTATATTACAATAATTTTGTATTTTGGATAAGCAGACTTTTTTTAGTCAGAACATTTTTTGTGATTTTTCTTCAATGGTATAAGTTCAAATGAATAAATTAATGCTGTAACTAAATAAAATTATGAGTAAATTTGGCATACGATTGATTATTTAGTAATACAATACTCCTAACTGCATATTGATAGAACACTTTCAGGATAAAATTTATTTTAACATCATTCATTATCAAAAAATCTGTAAATTTTTTTTCATATTTCAAGTGTAATCCATCACTTATTAAAACATGAACTATAGGTATCTGATTCGGATAGTCTTATATTGATGAACTATAAGTATCTGATCTATCTTTTATTATTTCTTAGTTATTTTTTAATCCATGAGTTATGCAACTCATAATTATTGAAAAATGAAGTTCTATAATGTTATAGCTTTTGTTTATTATTTTTCAATAATTGTGAGTTGTATAACTCAAAATTTTTCTTATGGATTACAAAATAACTAAGAAATTATGGAATAAGTGTAAAGAGTCATATCAACTTGTGGACGTACCGTATGCAAAGAATACCGTACTTCACTAATAATATGCTATAAATAATTCACTAACACTACAAATTGATGTTCAATAATATACGAAACGTAAAATACAAATACAAAATTGAAGTTTGCAAGATGAAATAAAATTCTGTTGCTTTCAAAGTGTTAGTGATGCTGGTTGCACAACAGCTGGTTGAATCTTAATCGTAAAAGAAATATTTAGCTTAATTTCCAGGAATTCTGTATAATTCAAATTGACGGGTTTCAAAGATTACAATAGGCTACATCAAAATGAAAATGCATAAAAATGAATCAACTAATAAATCAACAACTATTTTAGTTGTAGACTAAAGACTGTTCTTTTATTCTGAATTATCAGTTATTTTTTTACTGAATTTTCAGTTTATCAGGTGCAATGATAATATTATTAGCCTATTCAAATTGTAGAAGACTCATTTATTTAAGAGAGAAAGCAATAGGAATGCCTTATACACACATTAGAGCATCAGTTTATGAATGCAGATGCAGAATGAACGAACGATTGCAAAATTCTGAGGTGTAGAAGTAGTCTCGCTCGAATTCGCGCTGTATCTATGAGCTCATGAAAGAACGGATGAGGAAGCGCATTGTACTAAGATTGAATACAAAGCGCATGTGCCGTTGCTGCTGTTGCTGCATGCTGGGTCGCTCTACAGTGTCAAGTGAGCAGCTTCTCTTTGTCTCAGAAACAGAGTCACGGCCAGCAAAAGTCACAGTTATCACATAGTTATTCAAAAATATTCTTTGAGTATCTATAGTAAGGTTCACGTTATAATGGTAGTGTATGATTTGCAATGGTATTGTTATCCTTGTCTATCGTTCAACAAAGCAGATGGCACTATCTCTTCCACGCATTGCGATGTTGCCACATCGTTTATCAACAATGTAGAAATTCAACTAATTGACAAAATATTTCATCTCAATCATGAAAATTTATTATCATAGGTATCTTAGAGAAATATATTTGACAAATAAAATATGATTAACTATTTTCAAAAATAATGAACAGTTGAATTCATCAGATATACCAGTATCAGCTGTTTTGGTCGCAAGGCTGAGATCTGAAAACCCTTTTCTCCAATCTTCCTACACTTCCATCACAACGTGGACCTCTCTATACCAGCTGATTGTGTGTCGGCAAGATTCGACTTGTGCATCATAAAATGGATATGTTTAGCTCTAGATAATGAATGTTTATGTTTTGTTCTAAAGATGACGAATAAATCTAAAGTATTGAATATTAATGTAAAAGGGTTGGGGGTAAGGTTTTATTCAGTTTATATTTATTGTTTTATTAGGATAGGTGAGGTTTTTGAATTCAAATTGCAATAAGCTAGAATTATGATGAATAAATCTAAAGTATTAAATATTAATGTAAAAGGGTTGGGGGTAAGGTTTTATTCAGTTTATATTTATTGTTTTATTAGGATAGGTTAGGTTTTTGAATTCAAATTGCAATATGCTAGAAGGGGCTAGGGTTTAGGTATAGTTATGTTTTATGATGTTTCAAAAGTAAAAAGATGGGTTAGGGAGTTAGGATTTTGCTTTGAACCACATGTTTGTGAACATTTTCATGAAATGAACCACATGTTTATGTTTTGTTCTGAAGATGACAAATAAATCCAAAGTATTAAATGTGAAAGGGTCAGGGGTTAGGTTTTATGTAGGTTATATTTGATAATGTTCCATAAGGTTAGGTTAGGTTTTTGCTTTAAAATTGCAATATGCTGGAAGGGGCTAGGGTCCAGGTAGAGTTATGTTTTTTGATGTTTCGAAGGTGAAAGGATAGGTTAGGGGGTTAGGATTTTGCTTTGAAATTGCAATATGCTGGAAGAGATTAGATGTTTTCGCCAAAAGTTATGACTATTGATGTTTCAAATGTGAAAAGGGGGTTAGATTTTTGCTTTGAAATGACAATATGCTGACTTAGTTATAGTGTTTTTAACATCAGTTAAATAACAACCGTTATTTATCAATTTATTTTTCAAAAATACTCTCCATTTTATCAAATAAAATGTTAATATATTGATTATTATATTGAATTCAATCATAAATAATAATAATTGGATAATAATATCATCATCAAATTAATAGAATGATGATTGGCTTCAGTTACAGTGCTCGGTAACCATCATCACAAAGAACGTTACATTCAAAGAGCTGACTGAATGGAACGGGAAAAAACCGTTACTAACGCATGCGCGATACGGTGGTGACTGAGACCGAGAGTGGTTTGTGTCAAGTGTGGTTTTTTATGGTACTACGACTAAATACAAAGCGCATGCGCAATAAATAAACAGCGCATGCGTTGCTGCTTGCTGGGTCGCTCTACAGTGTCAAGTGTTGCGGCCAGTGAACTCTATACTAACTGGAACCGTCTGTCCAATGCTAAGCTACAGCTAAAAGTGTGTAAGGCGGAGTGAGTGAGACAGGCATACCGTGTGGGATTCCCTTCTCTCTCGTACTCATACATTTAAGCAGGTTGTTACAGCTCTTGAGTACGATTTTTCATTTTTAAAGTTGAAAAATGGATTTAAATGAGTATTGAGGCTATCAGTATTAGATCACAACCTTTTCTCTTAAATATTGTGATGTATTTGTTGTAAAATGCGTAGAATTGAATAAAAATACGACCGAAAAATGGTGATGTATTGTGTTGCATTTGGATGCAAGAATGGGCATGTTGAAAAAAATGAAATACCATTTCACAGGTAAATCAAACATTTTCAGTCTATTAATTAATTTGAAGAAACCTTTTTGTTTCACATGCATTTCCAATACTTTTTTCTATATTGATCAGTTTATCTGACCAAAAATAAAACAACAAATTTGGTTTTATTCCTAGTATACTGTGATAGTTTCTATGCTAATTGAAAATTTAGGCCTACTTTTCCGCATCTGAAATAAAAAAACATAGTTGAAGAACAAATGAATCCTTATTCAAAAAAGAATAAATACAAATGATTAATAATTTCTGTGTTATCATCATGAGATGACATAAGTTATTTCAGGTACCTACTTTATTTTAGTAGCCTCCTTTTATTTTGAAAAATATGATATTGCTATCAGCTGAATTGTGATTAATTTTTGAAACATTTCCGTTTCAAATAAATAATCGTTCAATTTACAATATCACAATAACTATATAGCATATTTTACTGTTTGCTTATCATATGGTCATAATTATAATACAATTAATATAAATGTTTCTTCATAGATTTCTTTGCATCATTTCTGAAATTCCCACACTTACATGATTTGAAATGTTATCAGAATACCTAGTGCATTGCTATTATTATATATTTAATATTTATAGTGTTAATAATCATCATGAGTCAACATAATTTATTTTATTTATCTACTTTTATTGTGAAAAATATGAGATTGTTATCAGCTGAATTGTAATTAATTTTTAAAGCTTTCAATCTCAAATTGTTTATTTTACTCTGGTAATTATGTAGCATATTTTATTGTTTTCTTATCATATAATATAATAAAATGTTTCTTCGTTATTTGCTTCATTTCTGGAACTTCCACTCTTACATGATTTGAAATTACACCAATGCACACCTACATAGTTCTACATTTATAGCCTGCTGTAAGTAGGCCTATATTATTAAATTAAGATATTTCCTTAAACAATAAATCATAAATCTTTCCTTTGACAATAACAATAAATCATATAATCCAAAAAACAATAGTATATCCTATCAAAATAAACATAAGACTGTGTTTAATAGTTTCGATTAAACACAGCCCTCCTTTGGACTGTGTACGAACAAAATTCGGGATTAGAATAATAAGGACTATGAGCCTGTTTTCCCATTCCCAATCATTTTATGACAGTTTATATTTGTCCTTGTTAAATAAATAAAAAATAAATAGATGATACGCTTCTCTGAAATCTGGCCCAAAGTTATTCCCTTGCTTGTGAAAAGTTGACAATACTAAAACTACTGCAGTCACAAATAAAAAAAATCTTTTCTTTATTCATATTCAACCTATTTCATTATTTTTGCTCTCAAAAAGTTAACAATGAACTGCTTAATAACGGAAAAATAACACTTCCATGAAATAAGACATACAATATAGAAATAAAATAGAAATTGAAACAGTGCAATGTATTTTTCCATAAGAGTGTGTTACAAAATGACGAATCCCACAGCAATGTGGGTTGCCTATCTTTACCAGCTGCCTCACTTTCTTTGTGTTGCTAGTCCATTCCAGTTAGTATAGAGTTCAGTGGTTGCGGCATGGTTAAAAACTTTTGAAATTATAGGTTATCTAATAATTGTAATAATTATAATAATACGTGCATTGAATAAGTTTTTTTATTAGTGCAAAAGTTTACATAATATGTGGATATTATCCTGCTCAGAATAAAAGTTAAGTGGTGCAGCTGGCTTACATTATTTGGAAGTTTGGAATTTAATCTTCATGGGTAAGCCCAATGAACATAGCCTATTCTTTGTAAACTAAATGTAAGTTAATGAGGAATGTAGTGCGTCCTATTAAAATTTTACTTTTTCAGCTTATTTTAGTTACACAAAAATGTTATGTCGATCATATTTTGTAATTTGGGCTAAACTGTAGGTCCAGAGCCGAAATACCTGTCATCAATTTTTTGGTTGGAATTGATTTAGTATGTCATTTTGAACACAAAATCACAATCAATAAACGGCGGTCAATCATCATAAATTTAAAAAAAATTATTAATAATATAATTTAGTTTTACTAACCTCACTTTGATCACAACGTTTCAAACATCTCTAATATATAAGGTTAGGGAAAGCTTTAGGTTAGAAACGTTTCGGTTAGGAAAAGCTTTAGGTTAGGGAAGTTTCGGTTAGGAAAACTTGGATTAGAAAAATCATAATTTGATGATTTCGATAATCAAAATGGGTGCCACTTATAGGTTAAATGCATGTAAAATTGTGCTACCTTGAACTTAGTTTAGGTTCAAAAACAATAGTAACCGCCGTTTAATTTTTGTGATTTTGTGCTCAAAATAACATACCAATTCGATCCCAACCAAAAACTTGATGACAGGTATTTCGACACTGGACGTAAAATTACACCAAAATTTGTTTAGTAGACTACTGCTAGTCATTAGTTACTTTTTTCATTCATAATAATAGTCACCCAATTCATTTGGTTTGTTTACATTGTTATAATTTTGGGTTATTATCCAGAACTGATGCATCAGGTAAGTTTTACTTTTTATAATTTTCATATTTTACTATTTTTCCCCCAACACATCCAAAAAGTCTTCTCTGACAACTGTCAGTTCACTGCTTAATAACACTCAAATGCAAAAAGAAAAGCTACGGTAATCTCACCAAACCCATCCCAACAAAATCTTACTAGTGCATAGCCTTCTATATAATACCACCGCCACTTTGAACAAATAGTGGATGCGCTACTCACAATCATTACGCTGGTTACACACTGGGCGGTTTCTGCCGCTGCGGCGAAACTGCCGTCGCCGCCTCGAAAAAAAGTCCAACTTACAAATTCAGCGACAAAAACACCGACAAACAACGAGCGGCAAAATTACCGCCACGTATGATCAGTAGCCAAAATAATTCTTGTAGTTCTTCATCGCAAATGTGTTGTGACTTCTCTGTTTCATGAGTGTTCAGTTAATTGTATTTTGCACATTTTTCAAAGTATAGGTTATCTAATAATTGTAATAATTATAATAATACGTGCATTGAATAAGTTTTTTTATTAGTGCAAAAGTTTACATAATATGTGGATATTATCCTGCTCAGAATAAAAGTTAAGTGGTGCAGCTGGCTTACATTATTTGGAAGTTTGGAATTTAATCTTCATGGGTAAGCCCAATGAACATAGCCTATTCTTTGTAAACTAAATGTAAGTTAATGAGGAATGTAGTGCGTCCTATTAAAATTTTACTTTTTCAGCTTATTTTAGTTACACAAAAATGTTATGTCGATCATATTTTGTAATTTGGGCTAAACTGTAGGTCCAGAGCCGAAATACCTGTCATCAATTTTTTGGTTGGAATTGATTTAGTATGTCATTTTGAACACAAAATCACAATCAATAAACGGCGGTCAATCATCATAAATTTAAAAAAAATTATTAATAATATAATTTAGTTTTACTAACCTCACTTTGATCACAACGTTTCAAACATCTCTAATATATAAGGTTAGGGAAAGCTTTAGGTTAGAAACGTTTCGGTTAGGAAAAGCTTTAGGTTAGGGAAGTTTCGGTTAGGAAAACTTGGATTAGAAAAATCATAATTTGATGATTTCGATAATCAAAATGGGTGCCACTTATAGGTTAAATGCATGTAAAATTGTGCTACCTTGAACTTAGTTTAGGTTCAAAAACAATAGTAACCGCCGTTTAATTTTTGTGATTTTGTGCTCAAAATAACATACCAATTCGATCCCAACCAAAACTTGATGACAGGTATTTCGACACTGGACGTAAAATTACACCAAAATTTGTTTAGTAGACTACTGCTAGTCATTAGTTACTTTTTTCATTCATAATAATAGTCACCCAATTCATTTGGTTTGTTTACATTGTTATAATTTTGGGTTATTATCCAGAACTGATGCATCAGGTAAGTTTTACTTTTTATAATTTTCATATTTTACTATTTTTCCCCCAACACATCCAAAAAGTCTTCTCTGACAACTGTCAGTTCACTGCTTAATAACACTCAAATGCAAAAAGAAAAGCTACGGTAATCTCACCAAACCCATCCCAACAAAATCTTACTAGTGCATAGCCTTCTATATAATACCACCGCCACTTTGAACAAATAGTGGATGCGCTACTCACAATCATTACGCTGGTTACACACTGGGCGGTTTCTGCCGCTGCGGCGAAACTGCCGTCGCCGCCTCGAAAAAAAGTCCAACTTACAAATTCAGCGACAAAAACACCGACAAACAACGAGCGGCAAAATTACCGCCACGTATGATCAGTAGCCAAAATAATTCTTGTAGTTCTTCATCGCAAATGTGTTGTGACTTCTCTGTTTCATGAGTGTTCAGTTAATTGTATTTTGCACATTTTTCAAAGTATATATTATTAAGTGTTCAACTCAAAATGGAAAGGCAACAACTTTTAGCACTTTTGTTGTACCTTACCATCGAAGAAAAATAAAACAGCCGAAAAATCGCCTTGTTTGGATTCATCCTATAAACCTGAGAAGAAAAGAAGTTGGAGCATTTTGTACGTTGTTTGAAGACTTGAGAAATGACGAGGCAAAATTCTTTAATTATTTTCATATGTCCGTTTCTTCACATGAGTTACATGGCCACCACATTAAAGACAAAATCGAAAGGAAAAATTCACAACTGAGGAATTGTGTGCAACCTGTATAAATGCTTGCTGTAACTTTAAGGGAAGTTATATTCTATATATTTTAGCAGGGAAAGCACAGAATTTTTGCCTATTCTATAAAATTTGATCATTATCTATACTGCTATCTAAAGCATCATGGGCCTCATATGAACTAAGAGTACGGTATGTTTGTACAAGTTGCATATGGATAAAAAGTACTTCAATGTTATATAAAAAATGTAAACAGTTTTTATTGTCAATACGTTTACTAACCATCAACTTTGGATAGGCCTAAAGGTTTCTTCAATTAAAAAACAGTTTTAGTACAGAATTATATATATATAGCATAAAAAAGAAATACTAGACAATCAAATCATCAAAAAACAGAAAAATTCTCATTGAAAAAAAACTCATTGTCTATTAACTCACTCATTTTCTTACACTCGTCAACCACAAACTCTTAAAACAATATAAATGTTATAAAAACTCACAAACTTTACAACAAGACACAAATTAAAAGGCTGACTTTCAAAGACCTCCGACTTGGAGTATCTGGGAAAGCGACTGATCAGTGGCTATTGTAGACAACCGCCAAATGTGTAAACGCCCATTTGGTCACGTAGCCACTGCGTAGACAAGAGCGGAAAAAACACCGCCAGCCGCAGTGGCAGTGGACGGCTGCACAGCTGCCGCCAACGGCAATATGGCCGTGCGGCGTTTCTGCCGCCCAGTGTGTAAGCTTCCATTTAAGTCTATAGACTATTGCTCGAACGGCGGCGACGTCGAAATTACCGCCGTGGCAGAAGCCGCCCAATGTGTAACCGGCGTTACTGTATATCTTCTCTTGAACTGAAACTCATTCAGGTAGCCAGGAAAGTCGGCCTTTTTCATACCAAAGTATGGTCACTTTTATTCGATTACTAGTTTTTCACTTTTTGGCCAAATTTCACTGTTTCCCACACATTTTACACATTGTAACACTTTTAAAAATATTGTGTTTTATCAGAAAATCTAAAATTCATCATTTTTTATTACCTTCCACTCTTTAAATATTTCAGCTTATATCCATCACATTCCATTTTGAAGTATCTTGGTTCATCAGTTTGTTTTGCAAATAAAATTGTATTTGAAGCAGACTTAATTGTTGAATATCGGGGGACCGAGCTTCGCTCTGGAGTGCCAAAGCATAGAAAATTTATCACGAAAGAGGAAATTATAATATATTTATAGTTTATACAGGAAGGTTCTATCTAATCACAGTGGATTGAGATCGATTCCCAGTTGAATGCAAAAATTTCTCTCACAAAGTCCCAGTTGCACAAAAGCCGCTTAAATTTCAATACTGATTAATCTCACGTGAACCAAATCAGAGAAGACCATTTTAAAAATACGGCCTCTCGGATTGGTTCTTCTGGAATTGATCAGGATTAGAATTTAACCGGCTTTTGTGCAACCGGCACTAAGTACCTGATTCAATTATTGCAATAGTTCAACAGCTGAGTCATAATAATTCTTTCTGTCCCACACACATGCACTCGCTCACTCACTTCCATTATCTACAGACAACAAAATTATCAGCTGCTCTTCCAAGGATGAATAATTATTATCTTTCTAATGTCCTTCAGCGAGTTTTCCCAGGGATGAGACCTAGTGCAATCGAGTTTTTATATTATAAACTTACTATGTTCAAAATTTCGTGAGAATCGTTAGAGCCGTTTTCGAGATCCGGACACACACACACACACATATATATATATATATATATATATATATATAAACATAAAAACATATAAACAGAATTTGCTCGTTTAATAGTATAGAATTATATATAAAGATAAACTGGTTTTCTATCTTTACTCACGATATTTGTGAATACATAGGAGGTTGGCTACGGATGGGAGATACTGAAATAAATGCACTCCTTTATGCTGACGACTTGGTGATATTCACTGATAGTATTCACAAAATGCAGAGAATGATAAATAAATTGAGAGATTATTGTTGCCGGTGGAACTTGATATTGAATAGAGATAAATCGAAGATAATCGTCTTTAGAAAGGGGGGTAGATTAAGCCAGAGTGAGAATTGGAGGTATGGAGAAGAACCGATAGAAGTAGTAAACGAGTACAAGTACCTTGGAGTCACTTTCACTTCTACGTTATCTTTGACTAGCCATTTTAAAGATAAAGTATCGATATCAAAATACGGTATAAATAGTGTATGGAAGAAACTGATTACAAATAATGAAGTGCCGTTATCAACCAAAAGGCAGGTGTTTAGTTCGGTAAGCAAGGCGACGGTAACATATGCTGCCCAAGTATGGGGGTATCAGCAAAGAGAGGAATTGGAGCGACTGCATAGATTCTTTATTAAGAGACTGTTCTGTTTGCCGGTCAATACACCAAATTATATTTTGTATTTGGAGAGTGAAGAGAATAATATATGGTTGGATACATTAAAATTGAATTGTAGATACATAGCGAAAACTATAAGCCTATCAGAATCTAGATTTATAAGAAAAATCACAATATTGACATCCCGAAGTAAATGCGGTTGGGCTAAGGAATGGAGAATGTTGAGTAGACAATATAATGTGGATTGGATAGACCCTGTAACTCACCCTAATGAATGGCTAGGAAAATGTGAGATTATTATTAATCGAATACGCAACAAATTAATAGAAACTTGGTGGGATTGTGCCGCAAATTCGCAGTTTCATTTCATTTATTATAATCTTAGAATGTGTCATCCAGTAAGACCAGATTATATTAGCGACATACATAGTAGGCGTTTTATCAGTCAGATTTTCAAGGTGAGAGGGTCTCTATTACCTCTAAATTTTAGGGTGGGTAGAGATTATGAAAGTTATATTTGCTCACTGTGCAATAGTAGGGAAGTGGAAGACACCCATCACTTCATAGGTAGATGTAAAATCCTAGGTGAATTACGTGCCAAATGGTTTGGATGTTGGGTATTGAATGAGGTGGCAGTTCTCCAATACCTGAATGGTAAAGATTGGAGAATCCTGTTTGGGTATGTAAATGAGGCACTTAAGTATCGGGAGTTTTTAGTGTTAGAGTATAATTTCTGAATAAGTACATTTAATATGTGGGATTTGTCATTATTTTGTGCATTCTGATTAACCGTAATTTTTGTAATCAAGGATTTATAAAATTGAATTTATGTTCACTTATGTGATGTATAATCTATGCTTTTTCAAGTATGTATCTGATAATTTAATTCGTTGCTATAATGTATGAATTAATTGTTAAGTTAATATTGTAAACAACCAACTCTGGCTGACGGCATAAAGCCATGCCTATTGAATTTTTGACTTATTGAATTGTAAATTGTATCCTTTGTTTTGTATAATAAATTCTTTTATCTATCTATCTATCTATCTATCTATAAAGATAAACTGTTCTTTCTTTTTCTTCATAAGTATTTTGAATTACATACAAAAGGTCTATTCTGTTCTTAGCCTAAATGTTTCAATTTTTTCATAATTTTGATCTAGGCAACCACATGATTGACTACTTAATCAGTATATTGATGACATAAAAAAAAACATTCTGGGAAACATAAACAAAACCATAATGGTCATAACCTTAATGAATGAAGAACGTTAATTTTATAATATACAGAGTGTTTCAGAAGTAGTGTCGAACATTTTAAGGTATTGTTCCTGGATGATAGGAGACTACAAATGTCGCATTTCAAGTGTCCACTCAGTGGTTATACTTATAGCTGCAATTTTGATATTTTCACTTAGGACTTTTTATCTCAAGAACGAAATGATGTATTGATCTGAAATTTGGCATGAATATTTATGCTATAAAGACTTAACTTTAAAAAATAAAATAGAAACTTTTCGATGTAAAGTTTCAAAATGGCGGCCATTTTAAATTTTTTATTGCAAATTTCACAAAAACCGTTCACTTCACAGAAAATTTACATAAGATTTATGTAAGATTGGTCAAAGAATAACAGAGAAATTTATTGTTTTCGTATTGCATGCATGGCCACTTTTTACAATTTAAACAGCAATATTACATTTTTAATTCCAATTGTATTTAAGATGAAGCTTTGAAACTCGTTATGGCTCCAAATGGTCATCCAGCTGATTTTACAATGCTTTTCAGATGATCTTTTTTGTTCATGATCATGCATGCTGTACGAGAATAATTAATTTCTTTGTAAATTTTCTGTAAAGTGAACGGTTTTTGTGAAATTTGCAATCAAAAATTTTAAATGGCCGCCATTTTGAAACTTTACATCGAAAAGTTTTTATTTTATTTTTTAAAGTTGAGTCTTTATAGCATAAATATTCATGCCAAATTTCAGATCAATACATCTCGTTCTTGAGATAAAAATTCCTAAGTGAAAAAATCAAAATTGCAGCTATAAGTAAAACCACTGAGTTTTGGACACTTGAAATGCGACATTTGTAGTCTCCTATCATCCAGGAACAATACCCTAAAATGTTCGACACTACTTCTGAAACACTCTGTATATTAATATATTTAAAATGCAAAAATAAATTGTTGTTGAAAGTCAGATAGAATATAATCACATAATCAAATCCAAAAGTTTTTTAAGGAATAGAGTGAGTATATATTTTAAAATACCTGATGCGTCCGTTCTGGACTAATACCTTATTTTGTGTATCATACTCATTCAATTCTTCCAAAGCATAACTCTTGGTCTAGTGTCATTATACCTGCCACCAAATTTTTGGTTGGGATCGATGCTATTTTGATCACAAAAAATAAACTGCAGTCCCTATTGAGTTCAAAATAAACGAAGTTCAAAACAGCAATTTTGTATGCATTTAAATTATACCGTGTCAGCCATGTTAGCCAAAAATTGCCAAACAGCCAAAGTATTGATAGGTCGATACAGTACTTATCGATGTACTGATATGATTCCTAACCCGTTTCAGTATATTATTGCCATTTAAGCAAAAACTTAACCTAACCTACCGTTTTACTTTTGAAACATTAATGAACATACCTCAACCTAGACCCCAACCCCTTCCAGCATAATTTATTGCAATCCCAAACCAAAAACCTAACCCCCTAACTAATCCTTCTACCGTTGAAACACTTAGGCCCTTTGCATACTGGGCCACCATGGAAGCGCCACCACGTGGTAGCATTGTCTTTCATCTGTCACTGCACACTAGAGCCACCAGCCGAGCCTCCAGGAATGTGGTGGCTCGAGCCACCGATTTTGTTAGCCACCAGACTGTCATGCCACATGTCATATCATTGAGTATTATCTGTCATTGCACACTAGAGCCACTAGCTACCAGCCACCAGAAAATCATCTCAAGTTCAGTTTCAATTCAGACCAAGTTCAGTACAGTTGTCTGTTGAAGTCATCGTAATGAATAGTGAACAATTTGATACAAAAAAGGTTCATTCTTGAAGTTGAAAACAGACCAGCTATATGGGACATGTCCTCAAATTATATGCAGATCAGGATGTGAAGAAAAATTCTTCGAGAGAGCTGGTAAATCTTTAAATTGAAAAATATAACCTCACAGAAATAACATTTCTCTATTGTAAGATCATCTTCTCATCCTCATTTGCTTGTATTCAGGAGTGGGCTGTAGTTGATTATTATTTGCTGTGGCTTCTAAGGATTGGTCTTGCATTTCATATGGCTAAAATCTAATAGAGTTCTAATATTATTCAACTGAGGAGTGAACCAGTTCCTTGCACTGCTATTTTTTGACCATTTTTATTGAGGCTGATTTTTCTAGTTTTAAGAGGACAACATCTTTTGAAATTATTAGACAGAACCTGCATAAAATTATTGAATGCTAAATTTACATTATCTGTACAGATTGTTGCAAACCAATCAACTTCATTCAAACAACGTTTTAACTCGTTTATACTGGTATCATTCAACACTATACTTATAGCTAGTTTTCGCACTTCCATCATCTACTTCTCCAGTGCTGAAGGGAGTCAGGCTAGAAATCGTCAACACTATCCCTAAGTGGTCAGATAGATGCGGTTGATTTGTAGCACATGTATACGTTGTAGGGTGAAGGTTTGAGATGTAGTTATCTAGACAGGAATCTAATCTTGTAGGAAGTGAGTTGATACAAAAACAGTCATAAGACTTCAGTGTGTTGAGAAAAGCTAATGTTTGTGAGCCCTTACCTCTAGGATCAATGTTAATGTCACCGGTAATTACAATCTTATATTTGCAGTATTTAGGAGTAACATCAATAAAATCTAAGAGTTGAGACAGCTTATCTGTGAAGACCTCAATTGATGTATCAGGGGACCGATAAACAGAAACTACTATCAATTTGATTGTATGTAAGGCTATCATAACTATTATAAGGCTATCAAAGGAATTGAGCGTCTATTATCAAAAGGTGAGAGGTTTAAGGACCAAAACTCATGTGTTATTGCAATCTTTACTTGCTTCTGAGTATGACTTGATCTTGTTGACTGAAACATGGCTGAATTCTAGTTTTTCTAATAATGAGGTTTTTGATGAAAGATATGTCATCTATCGCTGGGATCGCCCCGGAAGTGACTCATGTCAGGGAGGGGGAGTTCTGATAGCAGTTTGTAACAGGGGTGCCCAGCCCCCCCAAGGGCAATGGCGCATGCCCCCCCCCCCAATCCAAGTGTTATGCCCCCCCCAAAGTATCCCAATTCCCAACCCTTCCGTTTTTAACATTAGTCAGTGTATGACAATAAAATTCACATCTTACATTCTAATCTTCCAAAGAACATTATTTACTTTTGTTCTTGTGAGGAATTCTTTCTGTTTTCATAATATTGTAAAAATATATACCATCATTTCTCATCTCTTTTAAAATAGAAATAAAGTATCTTTTCGATATTATTTTTGAGACTAGCAGTGCACCCGTTCTTGTTCGGGAGGACTAAAAAGTACTAATATTACATCAGGAAAAACCACATGACAATATTTTAATAGGATATTAAAAGATAAGTAAGGAAGGCTTTGCTTTTTAAATGTAAAGTTTACTTATAAGAAGTTGAATAATAATATCATTGATATTCTTTTATTGCAAAAGAATTGCATAGCAATTTTGGTGACATTCATACAAATTTGGAACGATTTTATTCATACAATATAATATATTGTTTATATAATATAGTTTAGGTATTCTAAATCCTATACTATTAAACGAGCAATTTGTGTTTAGATGTTTTGATGTTTGAATGTTTAGATGTTTATATGTTTGTATTTCACCGGATATCGAAAACGGCTCCAACGATTCTCTCGAAATTCAGAACATAGTAGGTTTATTATATAAAAATTCGATTGCACTGGTTCTCATCCCTGGGGAAACTTGCTGAAGGACATTGAAAGAATTTATTCATCCTTGGAAAAACAGCTGATAATTTCGTCGTCTGTTGATGATGGAAGTGAGTGAGCGAGTGCATGTGTGTGGGACTGAGACAAAATTATGACTCAGCTGTTGAACTTTTGTACCTAATTCAATCAGGTACTTAGTGGCAGTTGTACAAAAGCCGGTTAAATTTCAATCCTGATTAATTTCAGTAGTACCAATTAGATAAGCTATCTTTTTGAGATGGTCTTCTGTGATTTTGTTCACGTGAAATTAATCAGGATAAAAATTTAACATGCTTTTGTGAGAGAAATTGTTGCATTCCTCTGCGAATTAATCTCAAACCACTGTGATTAGAAATAACCTTTCTGTATGAACTATGAATATTTATTATAATTTCTTTTTTCGTAATAATTTTTATAATGATGCTTTTGTAGGTACTCCAGAGAGCGGAGCTCGGTGCTTCAATATTTATCATAAATTGGCACAGGTTGTCACTGATGTTGTGTTGTTGGTAGTATTTACTTTTTAACATTACAGGAGTAAATAACACAAGTCGAACAAAGTGTATCTTGAAATGGTTTGGTTTTTGGAATAAAGATATCATCTGAACAAGAACATTTTGTAAATTCTATCTATTAATACCAAATATCGGGGCACCGAGTTTTGCTCGTTAGTTATTCATTGATAAACAGAACTCAATTCTTTGAAATGATTGGGGAAGGACTAACAGGCACAGCCCAAAACTGTTTCTTCCCCGAATTTTGATTTATACACTATAAAATTTATAGTTGGAATATTTAATATTCCAAAAAGTAGGTTATGTTTCATACTCTTGAATTCAAGTGAAATTTTCAGTCCAAATATTTGAAAACATAAAAGTTCTAATTTAGATTGTTTACATACCAAATCGAATAACAAAATAACACTCACTAATCACTTAGAACTGTAAAATAATGATCAACTTTGAATATTATGATATATACCATCTCATGTCAACAAATCAGATTACTGTATTTTGATCGAGTCAATTGAAATTTCTAGATTTCTCGCGAGATACGATAAGCTAATTGATTACACAGCTGATCTCCCTCCCACACAGGCACACACATCTTCTGTTATCAACAGACGACGAAATCATCATCTGTTTTTCTAAGGATGAATTATCCTTTTTATGTCCTTCAGGGAGTTTTCTCAGAGATGAGACATAGTGCAATGTAATTTTGATATCATAAACCTACTATATTCCGAATTTCGTGGAAATCATTAGAGCCGTTTCTGAGATCCATTGAACATGAATAACCATATAACCAGATAGCCAGATAACCTGATATAAAAATAGAAAAATATAAACAGATATACAGAAATTGCTCGCTTAATATAATGGGATAACAGCTTATAGTCCAGTCAAATGGTGGTTTTTCAGGAAACAGCCCCAAAAGAATTTTTTCGATGTTTCTATGTGTATTTTGGGGCACTAAATGATAATCTGAAATTCTAATTGCTGATACACCAGAGGGCGACTTCACCCCCAAAATTTTGGACTTTTTCCAAGTTTTCCATTTAATCTCGAGAACCTTGAATTTATTGAGAAAAAGCATTCTCTATATAATATTGAAGATAATAAAATTTCCAATGGATTGACTGGTCGCGCAGGACTACTTTTTGGATTTTTTATCTGAAGTGTTCCACAAGATACACAACTTTGAATGTGCGAGAAATTTGTGATATTTCCCCCATTTTCACAGTCTCGCATATGCAATGTTGCTTATCTTGTGGAACACTTCAGATAAAAAATCCAAAAACTAGTCGAGGTTGTGATGGATTTTCCCCTCTTTTCAGTCCCATGAATTATACTTATGTTAAAAAGTTAAAAAGTTACCGTTAAAAAGTTACAGCCAATTGAATGATGATCATCATTTTATGAAATGAGAGAAAATTTCATGCTATATAAGCTGAGTTGCCTTAAATTGATCTTGCACCACTGTTTATATCGAAAAACTGTCGAGACTGTAAAACTGAGAAATATATTGAAAATTTCTTGATTTTTTGAATCAAACGTATCTTCACGATTATATTTTTACAAAAATCATTCACCTCACATAAAAGAGGAGATTCTTTTCTTCAAATCAAGACCAAGTATCATTTTGAGTTACCAAGACACACAGTTTTGAATATAGAAATCGGTCATTTTTCCATGCATTGAAATATGGGCTAAAATACACTAAAGGAGGAATTTCCTATTTTTACAACAAATTTCAGTGAGATGATACATGATTTTCAATCGCCTTGACGAGCTGATATGAACGAGCTGTAGTACGAGGAGATGTGATCATTCAGTCAAAAGATATAAGTGTTTAAATTTTGATCCTGGACGTATCCTTATGTGTGCCCCCCACTACGAAATACTGAAATCTAACGAGTGATTCTCATAGAACATAACCCTCGTAAGGTGATTTCAGTCAAAATATGTTTCTTTTTTGTTAGGAAGGCCATGAAAAGGTATTATAATGAAAATTTGAATTTTGGCTGTAGGACATGATTTTCTATTTTTGGGTGTATTCCCCCTCCCACCACTACTAAATTCAAAAATAGGTACAGTACCTAAGGAATTCTGTTCAGAATTAATATTGCTAATTAACGTGATGTGTGGCTTTATATCACCACTAGAAAAATATTGTAGTTGTATAGGGTAGAAGTGGTAGGTTTGCATAATTTTTAAAACCCCTTAAAAAAATACCCTTTTTTTAAAACTCTTAGCTCCAGAATCAAAAATCGTACAGTCCTGCGCAACCACTCAATTTATTGAAAATTTCATTATCTTCAATATTTTAGAGAATGTTTTTCCTCGAAAAGTTAAAGTTTCTCAAGATTAAATGGAAAGCTTGAAAAAATTCCAAAATTTTGGGGTTTTTTGGGAGTTTTGGGGGTGAAGTCGCCCTCTGGCATGTCAGCAAATTTCAGATTAGAATTCAACGCCCCAAAATACATATAGAACTGTCACGAAAAATTCTTTCGGGCTGTTTCCTGAAAAACGACCATTTGACTGGACTATTATACAAAACAGAAAAAAGTAATGAAGCATTACAATAATTACTTGATTACTGTGTGGTAAATAGGGTGTAAATTAAAGATTGAAATTGACTTCATTTGATATTTTTCACAAATTTTTGACAAGAGAAGTTCTTTCTTCTGTCAAATTCACTAGAGTTTGTGATGTTGTTTATAATTGCATTCCCATTACAGAGACATTAATATCATCATGAAACGCCTTCGAAATTAAAATAATTATTAGATTAAAATGTACATTACAATTTAACTTATTATTGTGCTTTTAAGAAAATTAGGTTGCAACGGCAAGGAAACTCAAACACAGGACCATTAAAAATTAATATTAAGCAAAGGAAATCAGAATAATAGTGGATGATAAAGTTATAATTTATTTTCGTCAAAGATTCACCTTCAAACTCATAGGCTTGAAATTACTAAAATTACTGCATACAACATATTATCAATTGTATTTTTTATGCTTCATATTGAGTTACACTTTGCAAAATATAACATTGTAAAGGTGGGAAAAAGTATCAAAATTAACTACATTAGGATATCTCTATTTAATACCTTGATTTTTTAGCCATGATTCAAAATGTTGACATAAAATATAAAAAATATCATGCCCCCCCAAAAATGTTGATGGTGCAAATTGTGCCATGCCCCCCCCTTGTGGGCACCCCTGGTTTGTAAGCAAATCCGTTCTGAAGAGTGTGTCAACATCAACTCATCTTTCGATTGTCGGAGTTTTGAGAGCCTGATGATCAAAATATTTTATAGGGATGGTCCTTTATAATTATGTTAATTTTGTTTATTTCCTCAACTCTGCCAATTCTGAGAGCTATGGAAAGAACTTTGACTGTATTGAAGGATATGTCCACTTGATTGGAGATCGACTGCTTATTGCTGGAGACTTTAATTTGCCTGAGGTAACAGATTGTAATTATGATCTTCACAATGGTTCAATAGCAGCTAAAAGGTTACAACATTTTCTAAATTTCTTTGACTTGAAGTCAATCAATGGAATAAAGAACTCTAACCTATGCACTC
Organism: Nilaparvata lugens; assembly: GCF_014356525.2. Lineage (NCBI taxonomy): Eukaryota > Metazoa > Arthropoda > Insecta > Hemiptera > Delphacidae > Nilaparvata > Nilaparvata lugens. The sequence continues at coordinate 57,525,312 of NC_052504.1, forward strand.
TAGATTTGGTTCTCTGTGGTTTACCCGTTATAAACGTTTAGCATGACTCTAATGCACTGGTACCAGAGGATATTGAGCATCATCCAGCCCTGAATATATGTTTAATGACTGGAATTTCTGTGAAACGGCGATCACTCATTAATGCTCCTCCTGTCTATGATTTCCATAGAGTGGATTATTTTGCACTGTATAATTTACTCAGAGATTATGACTGGAGTGATTTGTTGAGAATTAAAGATGTTGATGCAGCCATTGACTGGTTCTACAGTGTCATTTATGAGTGTTTTAATGCCACGATCCTTCTTAAAAGCATCTCAAATGAGAGGTCCAAGTATCCGCCTTGGTTCACTCGCCAAATAATTGATATGGTTAAGAGGAAGAACAAATGTGCACATAAACAGTGATCCTCAGTTGGTTACAAAAATGAATTTGTGAGGCTGAGAAGAGAACTGAAGTCTTTGCAGTTGCCTATCAGAATTATTTGCTGAAAGTTGAGTCCAACCTCGGTTCCAATTCAACGAATTTTTGGAAGTTTGTTTATGAGAAGTGCAAGTCCAATGGATTTTGTGAGAAAATGACTCTGTGTGACAAGAATTTCGTTGGAGATGAAATTCCTTCAGGGATCACCAATTATTTTGGATCTGTTTTCTCACCAGTCACTGCTTGCTTTGAGGAGGGTGATGGTATTGAGTTTTTGCATGATACAACCAATGGTACTCTGGAAGTTGCATCATTATCAGAGGAAAGTATTCAATCTGCAATTTAAAGATTAAAGCCTAGAGTAGCTCATGGGCCTGATTGTATTCCTTCCTTCATTGTTAAGGGTTGTGGTGAGCTATTAATAAGACCATTGAAATATTTATTCGACCAGTCACTGAGAAATGGAGTCTTTCCAAGCAGATGGAAGGTCTCAAAGATAATCCCAATCTTCAAGTCTGGCAGGAGAGATGACATCATAAACTATAGACCAATCAGCAGTATATTGTCTGTCTTTGCTAAGGTTTAGGAGAGGGCTCTTTATGATGAGATTCTGTGGTATTCACGTCCTATACTATCTGAAAATCAGCATGGTCTTCTTCCTGAAAGATTAGTCGTAACAAATTTATTAGAATTCACAGTATCTGCCTCCAATGTTCTTGATGCCGGTGGAGAAATGGATGTGATCTATACTGATTTTAGTATAGCCTTTGACCATGTTAATTATTGTGTATTGTTGAAGAGGCTGTCACAGCTGGGCTTTAGTAGTGCTTTGGTTGATTTATTCAGAAGTAACCTGTTCCAAAGAAACATTTTTGTGACTGTTCAAAGAAGGGTTTCTCATGCTTATTTCAGTACATCTGGTGTCCCCCAGGTTAGCAATCTGGGCCCCTTTTGTTTTTGCTATTAATAAATGAGTTGCCACTTCAGATGCCCAACTCCAAGTACTTGATATTTTGCTGACAATATGAAGATCTACAAAGAGGTGAGAGGATTGGATGATTGCCATTCCTTGCAGGCTGATGTTTACAGAGTTGCATTGTGGTGCCATGTAAATAAGCTTGATATCAATGTAAAAAAAATGTAAATGTATGACTTTCTCCAGAAAGGTTAATCCAACTCGTTATCCCTACTCAATCAATGGTGTCTGCTTGGAGAGGGTCACAGTATCCAAGTATTCAGTAGTACATTGTCCTTTTCAGATGTTAATCACATCATTGGCAGAGCGAATAGGCTATTGGGATTTGTTCTGAGAAACTTTACTGGCTCCAGTAATATTGAGACTGTTGTAACTCTGTATCAGTCACTAGTCAGAAGTGTCCTTGAGTGTGGATCTATTGTCTGGAGTCCCTCTACTCATCAGGATACGTTAAGAGTCAAACAAGTACAGAATAAATTTCCTCTCTTCCTATTTTATATGCAATTTAGAAGAGCCTGTCCCCTGGGTTCTCCTTCTGGACGCTTGAGATCCCTTTTCAATATGGACTCTTTGAGGGCTAGACGTGACAGGTTTTCATTGATGTTTGTGTTGTTACCTTTGAAAAATTACATTAATTCACCTGCCCTCCTCTCTAGGATTGGTTTCCAGGTACCCACGTTCAATGTCAGAGGAGCTAGGACCTTTCATGTACCAAGGTCAATGACCCTTCATAACTTCTGCTCTCTACTTAATAAAGTTCTGAGACTATTCAATAGCATTTGTGAAGGTGTTGATGTGCATGGCCCTATTAGTGAGGTTAGAAGGCGCATCATTGAGGTTATCCCTCATTGAATTCAGTGGCAGAATAGATTCACTTAATATGATGTCCATACATCTTATTAGTTTTATAGAGTAAATCAAACCTACAGTTTGAACTCCTCAACTATTATACTTGAATATTTGTTGTTATTAACACATTTTTTTTGTTCCTTTGTTTTCATCAATTTTCTTTCCAGCAGTGGTACATGTTCTCCCTTAACCTGTTTCTATGCTCAATTGTATTCTTTTTATAACTTATTATCCTCATTCTGTATTTATTACTTATACTAAGATTACTTTCAATTACTTTCAATATGCTTTCATCATTTTTTTCTTATGTATTGCATATACTGTATCTCTTATTTTTTTCAGTAACTTGCTTAATACGATTGTAAATTGTAGTGAAGACTGTTTTGTGCTTAATGCCTGTAGTCTTCTTTGTTCTGTAATAAATAAATAAATAATTACAGATTATATAGTCAATTTATGTATTGGAATTTTTTTGTGATCCTGGTAGGTCCTGTTGTATTTTTAGTCAGGAGGTTCATCCGATCGTTAGTCAATTGGGCTAGTTTGTTAGGACTTAGTGTTTGCCGATTCTCTGGTGGTTTTGCCAGCATCTTCCTCTGTTTTCTGAGAGGCAGGACCTGATGTCGTGTGAAGTGATTGGTGTGGATTCAATGTCATGCTGGGTGGCACAATTATTGGGAGCATTCTACTGGCTAGGACCCGGTGTCGATAGGTGGGTGACACAGGTGGGCACCTCATGTTGTTTTGATGACTGAAGTTGAATGTGGTCTGGCCTGAAATTTGTGCAGTCTAAGCTGCCGATTTGTCTGTCACTAATTTGTCACCCTTGGTCATCAATTAGGGACTGATAAAACTTGGGTTGCATACAGCTTTTCCAAAACCCCTCAGTCAGGTAAATAGGGTAACTCCATGTCCTTGTAACTTAGGGTAACTTAACCTTATTCACTGTGTTTCTAAGCTATATTTTTTCCACAGGTTCTATCTAAAAATTGAATAGAAGAGGTTAAAATTTTGGCAAAGAAGATGATCTATTTGAATGGATTGTCGTTGTTTACTTTCTCAAAAGAGTGGCCTCCTAATAACCCAGCTCAGGATGCATTGACACAATCTAAAAGAAACAAAACTTACAGTTTTACAAGAATTGATCATATATCTTCGCAAGTCGGTGGTGTAATAGTATCAGTTGTTTTCTCTTGGAGCTACTGCCTTTTAATCAACAGTAAGTTTTGAAACTTAAACAGTGTATATATTCTTATAACTATCACTACATTAGTATTTATAATAATCTATTATTAGAAGTAAGATGGTTGAAGAAGGTTTTCCCCTTATTGCATGTGCTGTTGTTATTTATAAGGTGCAGTAAATCAGCCCAAATCTAAAAAATCACATCATTAACTACTTTTCACTATTATTACATTTACTTACCACTATTTACTATTATTACATACATTCAAGATAACTCGAGCTTGAATTACAAGTTTATTATTACTGAAGTTTATAAAGACTCAAATAATCTATTTGGAAAGTTTGTAACTTAAAAGTAGATGAGATCTATTTTAATATTAATCATTGTGATTATGTATAATATTTCCATTTTTTCCATTTTATAGATTTTGGTGAAGCATACCTTGTAGGACATTTGGATGGAAAATCAAATAACATCTTGAAATTGATTCCTCCTGATAATGGCTTCATAATTGAGGTATTTTTCAATACAATGGAATACTATTTTCTAATGCAATTATAATAATTTATTGTTGGTATTATCTTCAAGTTCCAGTATATTGTTTCTATGTTTCTAGTAGAATATTGTAGTATAATTTTTCAATTTACACATGTATTCAAGTGTAGCTGCAAGATTCAACTTGTAATCGACTATTCAAAGATTATTCTATTAACATGGATTGGTGCCTTCTATAAAAATTACACATATATGTAAAGATTTACATATCATAAATGAATATATAAATATATATTACACTATTATGCTTAAATTTTAAAAATTTAGTATGGAAGATTTTACTATGTGAAATCTTGGAATCAATAAATTTGATGGCAATATACAGGGAATTGTCATTTTTCCTACAAATTGTTGATTGTTTCAGCAATTTGAAGTAGTTTCTACAGGGGCCATGTTTCTTAGGGTCCCATTAAAAGATCAAATATCCTATAAAATATATTCAACAAAATTTTATTTTATATTTGATTCCATAATATACTAATAAATACAATTATATAAAATTTCACCTACAGCAACATCAACAGACAGAAGAGAAATCCCTTTTCATGTTTTCAAAAGTTGTAGCGCAAACAATTGTCCATCATGATCGTCTGCTCATGTCTACCAACGTTTTTGAATTGATCCAAGGGGGATTCTCTAAAAGTCGGCATGAACACATTTCACATTGTGCATTCGCTAACTCTTGTTTATCAACTGCAAGTGGCACTAGGTTTGATTACACGGCTTTTCAACAAATTCAAATGTAAACGAATCTGAAATCTGTATTCCGGTTAAACATTAAGTTTGTCTGCCAACGTCTGTGGTTACTTGCATTGACCAAAAACATTTGATGGCATGCATATGTCTATCTGTGTCTGTCTGTTGATGTGTGCACTGGCCTTTAGGGTCATTCTATAGTAGGGTAGGTTAATTTATCATAGAAAATTCACATTTTTTGAATTCATTCAAGTGCTTTGCAATGTTCCAGGCAGCCTGTGGCATCAATAATATTCATCTTGTCTCAAAAAATGGCAAATATTGGTTATTTGACAAACGTGCTCGTATTTGGAAGAATCTAAATCAAATACTTAATGTAGAAAGACCAGAAAAATGTGAAGACAAGCAAATCATAGTGACTAAAGTGGCATGTGGAACCAGAATAAATTTGGCTGTTGATAATCTAGGTAAGATTGACATTTTGTTTGTAACTTTGAATAGACTAGTTTCTATTTATGAACATTGCATGCTGGTAGTTTGAAGCCCATATAAAGCTGTAGGTTCACTGTTGACTCATGACCATTGTCCATGCACAACCTGTCACTTATATATGGTTATCACACTCACAAAAAAGTGTGAAATAAAACAAAATTTACACTACAACCGAACATCTATAAGACAAATCTTGTGCATAAGGAGAGATTCGTCTTATCAAAACATTAGTGGTAGATGTGTCTGATCAAGATAATGGTCCAGATTTCTATGTCATATCATGGTGTTAGTATTGAGTGTTACGGAGGTTTCAAGGTTTAGTCCCATTATATTGGATGAAATCACTAGAGAAATTCAATGGAAGAGAGTTGGCTACCTGAAGAATTTAGATGAGTGAGATGAAAAAGTAAGCAATAGGCTTCGCCCAGAATACCAGAATAGGCAAAAGTTCTGGATGGATACCAATCAACAAATTCCAAATAAACTCAATTTAGAATTTGATCTGGGATTGCAGCAAGCAAGTTCAAAATAACATTATCACTATCACTGCTGATTTTATAACTCTAATAAAGCAAAAAGTTGTGGATAAGTGCTGACCAAGAGCCAGTTAGCTCAGTCAAAATATTTTGTGATTCACTTAGGTGGTTATTAGAAGCCGGCAAATATACTGTGAATTTGAATATTGCATTGGATGTTCTTTCAATATTAATTTAATTTATGATAGGCCTAAAGATAATATATTTCTTAAAGTATCAGTTCAAAACAAGACTGCAGTAGCAGAGCATATGTGGTGTTTTGCCACCAATTTATAGAATACTCCAATGAATCTAGTAAATTATTCATTTATTTGTAGATACAATTGCAAATCATATTATGAACATGATCGGGATTGAATAGCAGGCTTGACTCAAAACTATTCTGTTCCCAAATTTTGATAATATGACTAAAAAAGTTTTGTTTTTACTGTTGAAAGTTTAAGTCCAATTTTTGTCCAATAATATGAAAATTAACTCTCCTTTTTATGATTCATGCAACAGTAGGATAAAAATGAGAGGATAAAAATGAGAGACATAAATCAACAATGACATCACACCCCCCCACCACCCCTCCGACAGTGGCGTCACCAACCCCTCCCCCCACCCACCCACCCTTAGCTGAGTTGTGACTTCATGAATCAGCTGATCTGTGACATCATTAATAAGCTGATCAGTGATGTCACTTGACCCCCAAATTTCCCGCCACCAAATTTCCCTCCTTTTTTTTCTAACCTCTAACTCAATTTTTCCTGCCCCGCGCATGCCATACAACATAACCTCAAAATCTTTCCCGCCATAAGCGAGCGCCACATGCGCGCGCATGGTGCCACCGTTGATCAACTATTGATTGATTTCCACTCACCCTTAGTAAGGGTGCAACAGTTCAAACAAAATTGGCAGTGTACATTCTATTTGTTTTTCAGACATTATAACATTGACTAGTATTCAATTTTGTGTGTGTGTAACACTTTGTGATAGTATCTTCTCTCCTTGAAATTCAAAGATAGAGAGAATACTATAATAACAGTGTGTGGATATAATACTCCAGGAGTCTAGTCAAGTCACCCCTAGTAAGAGACACACTTCAGTTCACTTGCAACTGACACAATTGTTGCACGCCTAATAGGCTATTAAAATGACTTAAGTGTCCTGTTTCCCCCTCAGATATTGAAATTAAATATTAATAAGCAACTGTATGTAATAGCCAATAAACACCACCAACACTATTGATTTCCTCCTTACCCAGTAAGGCAAACACTAGTTGAGCCTATTAGAAGCACAACTATTGTTTTTCTCACTCCTAGTAAGAGTGCAACAGACATACCAAATTGAAGACATTTTATCAGCTTATTAGAGGCTAGTATTCAATTTTGTAACACTTTGTGAGAGTATCTTCTCTCCTTTGAAATTCTAAGATAGAGAATATTATAATATGATTATGGTAATGTGAAGCAGGGTTGCATAAACAAACCCCTGCTTCTTTTATCAAGACATACCAGCTACTAATGAATTCTACAGCTACACCCCATTTATCTGATTGATACATTTATCTGATTGATTTATCTTCATGTGTAGCGGGTTGCATAAGCAACCCCGCTGTCTTCATTCACACACAAACCAGTTAAATAGAATATTTTGTTTCTTTATTTTTCAGTCATACAATTCAATTTAGTGATAAGTATAGTCATCTAGTGGTGAGTGGCTGAGTAAGAGAATGAGAGAGAGAGAGACAGTGTGAGTTAGTTATGCTTTTATTGACACATTATGGAATGAACACACAAAAATTCTGATTTTCTTTTGTATAACAAACAAGAGTGTTAGTGTTGATAGTAACAATATAATATTAACAATAATAAGTGTAAAATCTATATAAACATGAACACTATAGAGTGTTAGTGGCATACAAGCCACAAATTTTGATTTTTTTTCAAACACAAACACAACCTTAAAATTCTGATTTTCTTTGTATAACAAACAAGAGTGTTAGTGACATGCAAGTCACTGGTGTATTCAACAAATATTGTAATTGCAACAATAATAATAATATGAATTACACACACACACACACACACACACACACACACACACACACACACACACACACACACACACACACACACACACACACCACACACACACACACACACACACACACACACACAGACAGACACAGACACAGACACAGACATACACACACACAATGTGTACCCTCTATTAGGTTGATGATGATGAGGAGGAGGACAAGAAGGCATAGGATTTACTACCAATAATTATGTACCTCTCAAAAGAAATGATGAGAAGTAAAATGACACACTGTTTGACTTCACAACAGTTTCAACATAATGTAAAATTGCTTTTTCGTACTATCAATTCTATTTCAAACCATAGTCTATTGTTAATATTCATTTTGAATATGAATTTATCACAAAAAGTTCCATAATTTTCTTGTTGAACACAAGCTGATACAATTGCAGTATCTGCATGTCTTATTCTCATGCATTGTTGGTCAATATTATAGCATACTTCAATGGCATCAACATTCAACTTACTGATCTTTTATATCATCCGTAACACACAATAACACAATCAATAAAATCACTGCTACTACCACTTGTTTCCTTAAGGAGAAGGAGAGGAGGAGGATGAGAAGGAAGAAAAAGAAGAAGAAGCATTAGGTGAATTCTTATCTGTTAATAGTGGAATCCTCTAGTGACCTAAAGCTAATGTTCTAATGTTATCACTACAGATATACCTTTTTTCATCTTGACAACTAAGTGCCTTTCTATTTTGTCATTTCAAATTGTCATTACTTTATGTTTTTTTGATCTAATCAAATTCTGTCTTCCGTACACTTCTTTACCTTCAAATAGACAATTTAAATAGTCTTGAAATGAAATGTATTGATTAGACTTTGGATGTTGAGCTGTTAATTTGAGTGGCAATATACATCGTTTTACCCCTTTAGCCTTTTTAATCAGTCCTACTTAACATTCAATCTCTAATTTATCTTCTGTTTCTTCATCAAAATGCTGTTGTTGTTGTTGCTGGTGTTGCTGATTAATAATTTCGCTATATAATCTACATGCCCAAAGTTTTGATCGTAAACCTAGAAATTGAAAAGGAGCCTTAGAAGCAAATTCATCTTTCATCCTACCAACAACCATATGGTTATGTGTGGAATAACATGGATGAGCTACAGGATAATCTGACGTGTCTAGCCAATATTTTAAATCTTCATTTGTGTGCATGTCATGGTACAGATCATCAGTTTTCAACAGATAAAACAGACTGTCTGTATCCTGATACAAGAGTTGGCATGGGGACCATATATCTTTTTAATTACATCATAATGGAATGAATACATTACTATTTTACTCAAATCTAAACCCGTAAAACCAATGTAAATAGGGTTTTTTAGCAAAATATTCTCTTTGTGTAGAGTTATAGTGCATATGTTTTTCCCAAAAATCATTCAATCTTTGAATGAAGGTTGAGCAATATATTTCAATAGCGTTTTCTCATTATTAATTAACTTTAAATCCATTTGTTTCCATAAATTCATACAAGATCGACCAAAAATAACATTGTTGAGTAATTTGTGGAAATTGTTTTGAAATTTATTCTTAGACTGTTGTCTTAGCTGTGTGTTTAAACTTATGTATGGTTCTAGAAATTTGCTTTGTTCAAAAGAAATGCCTCTACAAATGTTTGTCAATTTCAATCCATTTTCTATCACCTGTTTCAATAGTAAATAGTGACATACATAATTTGTGTGATTTGTAAGTGAGGTTATGAGATGAGTCTGATTGGATGGGTGAACTTTTTGATTCCTTGCCAGAAAGGGGAAATCATTGTGCGTGTTGTGTAATTCTACCGGATATTCAATGTCGACTTCCAATATACAGCCTACTGTTTGGTCTTCGCTCCAATTTTTCATGTTGGCAACAGCATTGTCTATTTTGTGTCGGCTCATCCAAGCAAAATTTCTATATTGCAAATATCGATTTAAAGATAAACCGTATAAATTATTGAGGTCTAAAACAGCTAGAAAACTGTTGGGTTTTTCGGTATTGTAAGGTGCTCCAGTATAGTGATTATTTGCAATTGCATGTCTGTGAACACATGTAACTATTCCGCCCCTGATAGAGGATTGGAAAAATGCATACATTGAGTAATCTGTCAAAAGTTCCAACTTAATTTTAGTATATTTAAGCATAGCATCAAAAGAAAAGCCAGGCAGTGTAAAATAGTGAACTGAGTCAAGTTTGAAAATTTCGAGACTAATGTTGCGAAAAGATTCCATTATGTCAGCTAGGAGTAGGACATCTGTTTTCAAATATAAGTCACTGTATTGACCAAGTGTGCAACAATTGAAGTGTTTCCAAACCTTATGTGCATGCTGATAATCGTCTGCACTTATTGTACTATCACAAAGAGAACTGTAAAATTCTTCTATAGGTGGTAAATTTTCATCGTTCATTTTAGCCCAAGAATCACAATATTTGTATGGGAAAATTCCTTCACATGATACAAGAAGTAAACTTTGATGATCGAAATGTTTCGATGTGTGTTTGAGAATACAAGCTATTTGCTCAATAGTTGGTGATAGGCCAGCAGGCTGAAGCAGATTGGAAGTTAATGAATCAAAACTATTGGGTAAAAATTTGTACGAATCAAGAAATCTGAGATGGAGTCAATTGGACAATTGTATAGTAAATGATACTTTTCACTTGTCTGAGGAATTACTTTTAATTTATGAAAATTATTACCACAAACAGAACCGAGTGCAGAGACAATTAGGTGGGTATCATAAGATGCTGAATTGTGTAGAAATACTGTGATTTTGCATCAGAATGCATTTGCTCTTGTTCTCTAGTTAATGGAAACATACCAATATGATGTTCATCTATCGATTCTATAATCTGGGTAGCATATTCAGTTAAAGTGGTTAGAAAATGTATGGCAGCATTTTCACCTCTATAGAGTATAGGATGCGATGGTAATTTCTGTGATAGAGGCAAACTGTCTGGTATTCATCGTGTTTCATCTCTAACAAAGTACAAACAGTAGGACATTACAACATGATTATGTTTAGTTTTTGTTGCTCGATTCCCTCTCTTTAACCTCCTCCTCCTTGCAGTGTTATTGATTTCACCAGTTGTCTCGGCTTCTCCATTATCACCATCATCATCATCATCAGAGTCAGAGTTTGGTGGTGGTTTAACGAGAAGACATTCGAAATCAGCATAACAGCTTAGGAGTAGTTTATATTTTCTTAATGGGTTTTTAAATTCTAAAACTGGTGGTGTTCCATCCTCTTGCATTTTAGGCATAGTAACTCTCATAACTTTTTGTTGAGAACAATATTCTTCATGTTCTATCATTTGTCTTTCTCCGTCTAGATAAGGGTATAATAAGTAAAACATCGTCGACAGATAATTATTTTTCCATCATGTTTAGTTAGTTGTTTCCTAATAAGTTTTTCAAGATTAACAATTGAACAATAGTGAGTTTTGGTTTCTACTTTACATGTAGCTACATCGACGACATCAGTTGCCCCCTCCTCCTCCTCCTCATTCCCCTCACTCCCGCCCTCCTCATCGTTGTCCGCTTTT